>NW_028319040.1:0-212500 GCF_062004578.1 Staurois parvus
GAGGAAGGAGCGGAGTCCTCCAGCAGCGCAGAGTATTTCAGGAGAGGAGTTATAGAGGAAGGAGCGGAGTCCTCCGGCAGTGCAGAGTATTTCAGGAGAGGAGTTATAGAGGAAGGAGCGGAGTCCTCCAGCAGTGCAGAGTATTTCAGGAGAGGAGTTATAGAGGAAGGAGAGGAGTCCTCCAGCAGTGCAGAGTATTTCAGGAGAGGAGAGTTATAGAGGAAGGAGAGGAGTCCTCCAGCAGTGTAGAGTATTTCAGGAGAGGAGTTATAGAGGAAGGAGCGGAGTCCTCCAGCAGAGCAGAGTATTTCAGGAGAAGAGAGTTACAGAGGAAGGAGCGGAGTCCTCCAGCAGCGCAGAGTATTTCAGGAGAGGAGAGTTATGGAGGAAGGAGAGGAGTCCTCCAGCAGTGCAGAGTATTTCAGGAGAGGAGAGTTATAGAGGAAGGAGCGGAGTCCTCCAGCAGTGCAGAGTATTTCAGGAGAGGAGAGTTATGGAGGAAGGAGAGGAGTCCTCCAGCAGTGCAGAGTATTTCAGGAGAGGAGAGTTATGGAGGAAGGAGAGGAGTCCTCCAGCAGTGCAGAGTATTTCAGGAGAGGAGAGTTATAGAGGAAGGAGAGGAGTCCTCCAGCAGTGCAGAGTATTTCAGGAGAGGAGTTATAGAGGAAGGAGAGGAGTCCTCCAGCAGAGCAGAGTATTTCAGGAGAGGAGAGTTATGGAGGAAGGAGAGGAGTCCTCCAGCAGTGCAGAGTATTTCAGGAGAGGAGAGTTATAGAGGAAGGAGAGGAGTCCTCCAGCAGTGCAGAGTATTTCAGGAGAGGAGTTATAGAGGAAGGAGAGGAGTCCTCCAGCAGAGCAGAGTATTTCAGGAGAGGAGTTATAGAGGAAGGAGAGGAGTCCTCCAGCAGAGCAGAGTATTTCAGGAGAGGAGAGTTATGGAGGAAGGAGAGGAGTCCTCCAGCAGTGCAGAGTATTTCAGGAGAGGAGAGTTATAGAGGAAGGAGAGGAGTCCTCCAGCAGCGCAGAGTATTTCAGGAGAGGAGAGTTATAGAGGAAGGAGCGGAGTCCTCCAGCAGTGCAGAGTATTTAAGGAGAGGAGAGTTATAGAGGAAGGAGAGGAGTCCTCCAGCAGCGCAGAGTATTTCAGGAGAGGAGAGTTATAGAGGAAGGAGAGGAGTCCTGCAGCAGTGCAGAGTATTTCAGGCGAGGAGTTATGGAGGAAGGGGCGGAGTCCTCCAGCAGTGCAGAGTATTTCAGGAGAGGAGTTATAGAGGAAGGAGCGGAGTCCTCCAGCAGAGCAGAGTATTTCAGGAGAGGAGAGTTATAGAGGAAGGAGCGGAGTCCTCCAGCAGTGCAGAGTATTTCAGGAGAGGAGTTATGGAGGAAGGAGCGGAGTCCTCCAGCAGTGCAGAGTATTTCAGGAGAGGAGTTATGGAGGAAGGAGCGGAGTCCTCCAGCAGCGCAGAGTATTTCAGGAGAGGAGTTATAGAGGAAGGAGCGGAGTCCTCCAGCAGCGCAGAGTATTTCAGGAGAGGAGAGTTATAGAGGAAGGAGCGGAGTCCTCCAGCAGTGCAGAGTATTTCAGGAGAGGAGAGTTATAGAGGAAGGAGCGGAGTCCTCCAGCAGAGCAGAGTATTTCAGGAGAAGAGAGTTATAGAGGAAGGAGCGGAGTCCTCCAGCAGCGCAGAGTATTTCAGGAGAGGAGTTACAGAGGAAGGAGTGGAGTCCTCCAGCAGTGCAGAGTATTTCAGGAGAGGAGAGTTATAGAGGAAGGAGCGGAGTCCTCCAGCAGCGCAGAGTATTTCAGGAGAGGAGTTATAGAGGAAGGAGCGGAGTCCTCCAGCAGTGCAGAGTATTTCAGGAGAGGAGTTATGGAGGAAGGAGCAGAGTCCTCCAGCAGTGCAGAGTATTTCAGGAGAGGAGTTATGGAGGAAGGAGAGGAGTCCTCCAGCAGCGCAGAGTATTTCAGGAGAGGAGTTATGGAGGAAGGAGCGGAGTCCTCCAGCAGTGCAGAGTATTTCAGGAGAGGAGAGTTATAGAGGAAGGAGCGGAGTCCTCCAGCAGTGCAGAGTATTTCAGGAGAGGAGTTATAGAGGAAAGAGCGGAGTCCTCCAGCAGTGCAGAGTATTTCAGGAGAGGAGTTATAGAGGAAGGAGCGGAGTCCTCCAGCAGTGTAGAGTATTTCAGGAGAGGAGTTATAGAGGAAGGAGCGGAGTCCTCCAGCAGAGCAGAGTATTTCAGGAGAGGAGATATAGAGGAAGGAGAGGAGTCCTCCAGCAGTGCAGAGTATTTCAGGAGAGGAGAGTTATAGAGGAAGGAGCGGAGTCCTCCAGCAGAGCAGAGTATTTCAGGAGAGGATTTATAGAGGAAGGGGCGGAGTCCTCCAGCAGCGCAGAGTATTTCAGGAGAGGAGTTATGGAGGAAGGAGAGGAGTCCTCCAGCAGCGCAGAGTATTTCAGGAGAGGAGTTATGGAGGAAGGAGAGGAGTCCTCCAGCAGCGCAGAGTATTTCAGGAGAGGAGAGTTATAGAGGAAGGAGCGGAGTCCTCCAGCAGTGCAGAGTATTTCAGGAGAGGAGTTATAGAGGAAGGGGCGGTACCAGAAGGTAAAGTGCGTGTTTTGCCTCCCCCGGCGTTGAGCTGTTGATGTTCCACAGATTATCATTGCAGAATATTACATATATTCCGGGTCGCTCCTATGATGTCTGCCTCCTAATTGTATAATTTGGATACTCGTCTCCTAATTCTCGCCTCTGTCGGAGTCCCCGGGTGATGTCCTTTGTATTCCTGGAATGTTCCTCCTGCCCGGTGTCTGCTCACCCCCGGCCCCCATGTGCCGAGTTTGGACAGCTTCCATCATCGGGGTTGTAAAACACTTTCTATTTGTGGGACTCATATGATTGGAGTGACATTCCCAGTTAATTTCCAGCACATGCCCCCCTCCCCCCCCCAGGTACGTGACCCCGACACCCCACCACACCCACCAAATGGCAGATAATGAAGGGTTGGGTTTCATTGTCTCCTGAGGGGTCTAATTCTGGAGGGATTACAATGCACAGATCCTCCTGTAACTGATATCTCTCAGGGGAGGGCCAGGCCGCCGCTGGATGGTCCAGCTTTCAGCACTTCGGACCCGTTCACAAATAGTGTGCTGATTGGAGTTAATGAACGCACGCTCAGTGCGAGGACGGAGCAATTCTATTGTTGTCCATGTGCCCGCTTCACACCAATGCATGCGTTGGAGAAAATGGAGACCTACTACAGAGCAGGATATGTATAGAAATACACTATATTGCCCCAAGTATTGGACCGCCGGCCTTTCCACGCACATGAACTGTAATGGCCCCCCAGTCTTAGTCCGTAGGGTTCAATATTGGGTTGGCTGGCCATTTTCACACACGTTCAGACTTTGGCTGTTCTGGGTCTCAACCGAGTAATGGACATTTAGTCCATTCACCACAAAAATAGAAGTGCTACTAGATAGACTACATTGCCCAAACTATTGGGTCGCCGGCCTTTCCACGCATGTGAACTCTAATGGCCTCCTAGTCTTAGTCCGTAGGGTTCAATATTGGGTTGGCCCCGCCCTTTCCACGCACATGAACTTTAATGGCCTCCCAGTCTTAGTCCGTAGGGTTCAATATTGAGTTGGCCCCGCCCTTTCCACGCACATGAACTTTAATGGCCTCCCAGTCTTAGTCCGTAGGGTTCAATATTGGGTTGGCCGACCATATGCACACACGTTCAGACCAGACTTTGGCTGTTCTGGGCCTCAACCGAGTAATGGAGATTTAGTCCATTCAGCAAAAAAATAGAAATGCTACTAGATAGACTATAATGCCCAAACTATTGGGTCGCCGGCATTTCCACACACATGAACTTTAATGGCCCCCCAGTCGTAGTCCGTAGGGTTCAATATTGGGTTGGCCTCGCCCTTTCCACACACATGACCTTTAATGGCCTCCCAGTCGTAGTCTGTAGGGTTCAATATTGGGTTGGCCCCACCCTTTCCACACACATGACCTTTAATGGCCTCCCAGTCGTAGTCCGTAGGGTTCAATATTGGGTTGGCCTCGCCTTTTCCACACACATGACCTTTAATGGCCTCCCAGTCGTAGTCCGTAGGGTTCAATATTGGGTTGGCCCCGCCCTTTCCACACACATGAACTGTAATGGCCTCCCAGTCGTAGTCCGTAGGGTTCAATATTGGGTTGGCCTCGCCCTTTCCACACACATGACCTTTAATGGCCTCCCAGTCGTAGTCCGTAGGGTTCAATATTGGGTTGGCCCCGCCCTTTCCACACACATGAACTGTAATGACCTCCCAGTCGTAGTCCGTAGGGTTCAATATTGGGTTGGCCTCGCCCTTTCCACACACATGACCTTTAATGGCCTCCCAGTCGTAGTCCGTAGGGTTCAATATTGGGTTGGCCCCGCCCTTTCCACACATATGAACTGTAATGGCCTCCCAGTCGTAGTCCGTAGGGTTCAATATTGGGTTGGCTGGCCATTTTCACACACGTTCAGACTTTGGCTGTTCTGGGTCTCAACCGAGTAATGGACATTTAGTCCATTCACCACAAAAATAGAAGTGCTACTAGATAGACTACATTGCCCAAACTATTGGGTCGCCGGCCTTTCCACGCATGTGAACTCTAATGGCCTCCTAGTCTTAGTCCGTAGGGTTCAATATTGGGTTGGCCCCGCCCTTTCCACGCACATGAACTTTAATGGCCTCCCAGTCTTAGTCCGTAGGGTTCAATATTGAGTTGGCCCCGCCCTTTCCACGCACATGAACTTTAATGGCCTCCCAGTCTTAGTCCCTAGGGTTCAATATTGAGTTGGCCCCGCCCTTTCCACGCACATGAACTTTAATGGCCTCTCAGTCTTAGTCCGTAGGGTTCAATATTGGGTTGACCGGCCATTTGCACACATGTTCAGACCTTGGCTGTTCTGGGCCTCAACCGAGTAATGAACATTTAGTCCATTCACCACAAAAATAGAAGTGCTACTAGATACACTATAATGCCCAAACTATTGGGTCGCCGCCCTTTCCACGCACATGAACTTTAATGGCCTCCCAGTCTTAGTCCGTAGGGTTCAATATTGGGTTGGCCCAGGAGATACGCATTTCCTTCACCGTATGTTATATATTGTGGGGGTTTGTTTTGGTTATTTTTTTTTTCCCAAAGAAAGTGGAGTTACCCTTTAAAGAGAAATTGCACCTTCATTGTAACGATAATGCTGAACTGGTTCTACCTGACTGATCAATGCCCGGTCCATAAACCATATATTTTATTCTACACTATATTGCCCCCAGTATCGGGCCTCCGGCCTTCCCATTCACAGGAATTATAATGGCATCCCAGTCTTAGTCCGTAGGGTTCAATATTGAGTTGGCCCCGCCCTTTCCACGCACATGACCTTTAATGGTCCCCCAGTCTTAGTCCGTAGGGTTCAATATTGAGCTTCCGGCCTTTCAACACACATGACCTTTAATAGCCCCCCAGTCTTAGTCCGTAGGGTTCAAGATTGAGTTGGCCCCGCCCTTTCCCCGCACATGACCTTTAATGGCCCCCCAGTTTTAGTCCGTAGGGTTCAATATTGAGTTGGCCCCGCCCTTTGCAGCTATAACAGCTTCAACTCTTCTGGGAAGGCCGTCCACAAGGTTTAGGAGGGTGTCTATGGGAAGGTTGGACCATTCTTCCAGAAGCACATTTGTCAGGTCAGGCACTGATGTCGGGGGAGGGGGCCTGGCTCGCAGTCTCCGCTCTAATTCATCCCAAAGGTGTTCTATGGGGTTGAGGTCAGGACTCTGTGCAGGACAGTCAAGTTCCTCCACCCCAAACCGGCTCCTCCATGTCTTTATGGACCTTGCTGTGTGCACTGGTGCGCAGTCATGTGGGAACAGGAAGGGGCCATCCCCAAACTCTTCCCACAAAGTTGGGGGCATGAAATTGTCCAAATGTCACCTTAAGGGTTCCCTTCACTGGAACTAGGGGGCCAAGCCAACCCACAGAGGCTAAAAGGTTAGTACTTCTGCCTACCAGTACTAGGGTTGTTGGTTCAAATCCCAGCCATGACACCACCTGCCTAGAGATTGCACGTTCTCCCTGTGCCTGCATGGGTTTCCTCCGGGAGGAGTACCTGGTGGGACAACCCTGGTAGGTTAATTGGTTTCTGTCTAAATTGGCCCTGGAATGTGTATGTATGAATGTGTGTCAGGGACCTTCAATGATACGCTCTTTCAGAGTTAGGGACTGATGTGAATGTACAATATATATACATGTAAAGCACTTTGTAAATTGATGGTGGTATATAAGTACCTGTAACAAATAAAACCCCTGAAACACAACCCCACACCATAATCCCTCCTCCACCAAACTTTACACTTGGCACAATGCAGTCAGGCAAGTACCGTTCTCCTGGCCACCGCCAAACCCAGACACGCCCATCGGATTGCCAGACAGAGAAGTGTGATTGGTCACTCCAGAGAACACGCCTCCTCTGCTCTAGAGTTCAGTGGCGGCATGCTTTACACCACGGCATCTGATGCTTTGCATGGCACTTGGTGATGGAAGGCTTGGATGCAGCTGCTCGGCCATGGAAACCCATTCCATGAAGCTCTCTACGCACTGTTGTTGGGCTCATCTGAAGGCCACACCAAGTTTGGAGGTCTTTAGCTATTGACTCTGCAGACAGTTGGTGACTTCTGCGCACTGTGCGCTTCAGCATGCGCTGACCCCGCCCTGTCATGTGACGTGGCCTCCCACTTGGTGGCTGAGTGGCTGTTGTTCCCAGTGGCTTCCACTTTGTTATAATCCCACTAACAGTTGAGCGTGGAATATTTAGTAGCCAGGAAATGTCACGGATGGACTTATTGCACAGGTGGCCACCTATCACGGGACCACGCTTGGAGTCACTGAGCTCCTGAGAGCGACCCATTCTTTCACCAATGTTTGTAGAAGCCGTCTGCATGCCTAGGGGCTTGATTGTATACACCTGTGTCCATGGAGGGGATTGGAACACCGGAATCACATGATATTGAGGGTATTGGAACACCTGAATCACATGATATGGAGGGGATTGGAACACCTGAATCACATGATATGGAGGGGATTGGAACACCTGAATCACATGGTATGGAGGGGATTGGAACACCTGAATCACATGATTGGGAGGGGATTGGAACACCTGAATCACATGATTGGGAGGGGATTGGAGCACCTGAATCACCTGATTGGGAGGGGATTGGAACTCCTGAATCACCTGATTGGGAGGGGATTGGAACACCTGAATCACCTGATTGGGAGGGGATTGGGACACCTGAATCACATGATTGGGAGGGGATTGGAACACCTGAATCACATGATTGGGAGGGGATTGGAACACCTGAATCACATGATTCGGAGGGGATTGGAACACCTGAATCACATGATATGGAGGGGATTGGAACACTTGAATCACATGATTGGGAGGGGATTGGAACACCTGAATCACATGATTGGGAGGGGATTGGAACACCTGAATCACATGACTGGGAGGGCGGGAACAATACTTTGAACAATATAGTGTATGTATGTAGTTCAGTTCTTCACTGAAATGGGAAGTCCTGCGATGGGGGGAGCCTACAATGGTCAGGTAGCTCCACTTCCAGACATAAAATCTACATTCGAGGAACTATATTAAGCACAGCTCTGAGTCTGAGCACTTTTATGGTACCAGGAAAATGTTGGCAACAAGACCCCCCCCCTCCCCCCTCTCTCCACGGGGAGCTCGCGATCGCAGTAAAATGCCTGAAAACAATGCAAAGGAGGAAATCAAACAACATCCATTTCCCAATCTCTGCACTGAATGATCCGAGAAGCATCGTGTATTACATCACTTCCGGGTTCAGAGCTGTCATTCCTTGGCTACTGTAGCCGAGGACACGGCTAATCAAGCACAATCTGTGCTTGATTAGCTGCATTGCAGGACAGGGGGCGGGGCGTTGTTTATGACAGCCTACAATTTGAGTTAGATTGTTAGCTTTTTCTGCTGAAACTCAAACAAATATAAAATGTAGACTGGAAGGAGGATCTGTATTGGTGGGGAGGAAGGGGCTCTGTACTGGAAGGGAGATCTGTACTGGTGGGGAGGGAGGGGCTCTGTACTGGAAGGGAGATCTGTACTGGTGGGGAGGGAGGGGCTCTGTACTGGAAGGGAGATCTGTACTGGTGGGGAGGGAGGGGCTCTGTACTGGAAGGGAGATCTGTACTGGTGGGGAGGGAGGGGCTCTGTACTGGAAGGGGGATCTGTACTGGTGGGGAGGGAGGGGCTCTGTAATGGAAGGGGGATCTGTACTGGTGGGGAGGGAGGGGCTCTGTACTGGAAGGGAGATCTGTACTGGTGGGGAGGTTGGGGCTCTGTACTGGAAGGGAGAGCTGTACTGGTGGAGAGGGAGGGGCTCTGTACTGGAAGGGGGATCTGTACTGGTGGGGAGGAAGGGGTTCTGTACTGGAAGGGGGATCTGTACTGGTGGGGAGGGAGGGGCTCTGTACTGGAAGGGGGATCTGTACTGGTGGGGAGGAAGGGGCTCTGTACTGGAAGGGGGATCTGTACTGGTGGGGAGGGAGGGGCTCTGTACTGGAAGGGAGATCTGTACTGGTGGGGAGGGAGGGGCTCTGTACTGGAAGGGGGATCTGTACTGGTGGGGAGGGATGGGGTCTGTACTGGAAGGGAGATCTGTACTGGTGGGGAGGGAGGGGCTCTGTACTGGAAGGGAGATCTGTACTGGTGGGGAGGGAGGGGCTCTGTACTGGAAGGGAGATCTGTACTGGTGGGGAGGGAGGGGCTCTGTACTGGAAGGGGGATCTGTACTGGAAGGGAGATCTGTACTGGTGGGGAGGGAGGGGTTCTGTACTGGAAGGGAGATCTGTACTGGTGGGGAGGGATGGGGTCTGTACTGGAAGGGAGATCTGTACTGGTGGGGAGGGAGGGGCTCTGTACTGGAAGGGAGATCTGTACTGGTGGGGAGGGAGGGGCTCTGTACTGGAAGGGAGATCTGTACTGGTGGGGAGGGAGGGGCTCTGTACTGGAAGGGGGATCTGTACTGGAAGGGAGATCTGTACTGGTGGGGAGGGAGGGGCTCTGTAATGGAAGGGGGATCTGTACTGGTGGGGAGGGAGGGGCTCTGTACTGGAAGGGAGATCTGTACTGGTGGGGAGGGAGGGGCTCTGTACTGGAAGGGGGATCTGTACTGGTGGGGAGGGAGGGGCTCTGTACTGGAAGGGTGATCTGTACTGGTGGGGAGGGAGGGGCTCTGTACTGGAAGGGAGATCTGTACTGGTGGGGAGGGAGGGGCTCTGTACTGGAAGGGGGATCTGTACTGGTGGGGAGGGAGGGGCTCTGTACTGGAAGGGAGATCTGTACTGGTGGGGAGGGAGGGGCTCTGTACTAGAAGGGGGATCTGTACTGGTGGGGAGGGAGGGGCTCTGTACTGGAAGGGATATCTGTACTGGTGGGGGGGGAGGGGCTCTGTACTGGAAGGGAGATCTGTACTGGTGGGGAGGGAGGGGCTCTGTACTGGAAGGGGGATCTGTACTGGAAGGGAGATCTGTACTGGTGGGGAGGGAGGGGCTCTGTACTGGAAGGGAGATCTGTACTGGTGGGGAGGGAGGGGCTCTGTACTGGAAGGGAGATCTGTACTGGTGGGGAGGGAGGGGCTCTGTACTGGAAGGGGGATCTGTACTGGTGGGGAGGGAGGGGCTCTGTACTGGAAGGGAGATCTGTACTGGTGGGGAGGGAGGGGCTCTGTACTGGAAGGGGTATCTGTACTGGTGGGGAGGGAGGGGCTCTGTACTGGAAGGGAGATCTGTACTGGTGGGGAGGGAGGGGCTCTGTACTGGAAGGGAGATCTGTACTGGTGGGGAGGGAGGGGATCTGTACTGGAAGGGAGATCTGTACTAGTGGGGAGGGAGGGGTTCTGTACTGGAAGGGAGATCTGTACTGGTGGGGAGGGAGGGGCTCTGTACTGGAAGGGAGATCTGTACTGGTGGGGAGGGAGGGGCTCTGTACTGGAAGGGGGATCTGTACTGGAAGGGAGATCTGTACTGGTGGGGAGGGAGGGGCTCTGTACTGGAAGGGAGATCTGTACTGGTGGGGAGGGAGGGGCTCTGTACTGGAAGGGAGATCTGTACTGGTGGGGAGGGAGGGGCTCTGTACTGGAAGGGGGATCTGTACTGGTGGGGAGGGAGGGGCTCTGTAATGGAAGGGGGATCTGTACTGGTGGGGAGGGAGGGGCTCTGTACTGGAAGGGAGATCTGTACTGGTGGGGAGGGAGGGGCTCTCTGTACTGGAAGGGGGATCTGTACTGGTGGGGAGGGAGGGGCTCTGTACTGGAAGGGAGATCTGTACTGGTGGGGAGGGAGGGGCTCTGTACTGGAAGGGAGATCTGTACTGGTGGGGAGGGAGGGGCTCTGTACTGGAAGGGGGATCTGTACTGGTGGGGAGGGAGGGGCTCTGTAATGGAAGGGGGATCTGTACTGGTGGGGAGGGAGGGGCTCTGTACTGGAAGGGAGATCTGTACTGGTGGGGAGGGAGGGGCTCTCTGTACTGGAAGGGAGATCTGTACTGGTGGGGAGGGAGGGGCTCTGTACTGGAAGGGGGATCTGTACTGGTGGGGAGGGAGGGGCTCTGTACTGGAAGGGAGATCTGTACTGGAGGGGAGGGAGGGGCTCTGTACTGGAAGGGGGATCTGTACTGGTGGGGAGGGAGGGGCTCTGTACTGGAAGGGAGATCTGTACTGGTGGGGAGGGAGGGGCTCTGTACTGGAAGGGGGATCTGTACTGGTGGGGAGGGAGGGGCTCTGTACTGGAAGGGGGATCTGTACTGGTGGGGAGGGAGGGGCTCTGTACTGGAAGGGGGATCTCTACTGGTGGGGAGGGAAGAAGTCTGTATTGGAAGGATGATCTTTACTAAAGAGAGGACTGTACTGGAGGGGAGGAAGGAGGTCATTCTGGAAAGGGGGTTTGTACTGGTAGGAAAGGAGGGAGTCTATACTGGCTTGAGAGTTTGGGGTCTAGGGTGGGGCGGGAGGGAGCCTTCACTGAAGGGGGCTCTGTCCTGGAGGAAGGTGTGTACTGGTGAAGAGGGGGGGGGGGCTCTGTTCTGGAGGAAGCTGTGTACTGGTGAAGAGGGGGGGGGGGGCTCTGTTCTGGAGGAAGCTGTGTACTGGTGAAGAAGGGGGGGGGGGGGCTCTGTTCTGGAGGAAGCTGTGTACTGGTGAAGAAGGGGGGGGGGCTCTGTTCTGGAGGAAGCTGTGTACTGGTGGAGAGGGGGGGCTCTGTTCTGGAGGAAGGTGTGTACTGGCGAAGAGGGGGGGCTCTGTTCTGGTGGAAGGTGTGTACTGGTGGAGAGGGGGGGCTCTGTTCTGGAGGAAGGTGTGTACTGGCGAAGAGGGGGGGCTCTGTTCTGGTGGAAGGTGTGTACTGGTGGAGAGGGGGGCTCTGTTCTGGTGGAAGGTGTGTACTGGCGGAGAGGGGGGGCTCTGTTCTGGTGGAAGGTGTGTACTGGTGGAGAGGGGGGGCTCTGTTCTGGAGGAAGGTGTGTACTGGTGGAGAGGGGGGCTCTGTTCTGGAGGCAGGAGGTCTGTGCTGGAGAGATGGGCTCTGTACTGGGGGGGCTGTACTGCTGGGGAGGGAGATATGTACTGATGGGAAGGTAGGTCTATACTGGATGGGGGCTCTTTACTAGAAGGGGGTCTGTACTGATGGGGTGTTAGGGGGTCTGTACTGAAGCAAAGACGTCTGTACTGGAAGAGGGCTCTGTACTGGAGGGGGGCTGTACTGCTGGGGGGGGGAGATATGCACTGGTGGGAAGGTAGGTTTATACTGGGGGGGGCTCTTTACTAGAAGGGGGTCTGTACTGATGGGGTGTTAGGGGGTCTGTACTGATGGGGTGTTAGGGGGTCTGTACTGAAGCAAGGATGTCTGTACTGGACAGGGACTCTGTACTGGAGGGGGATTCTGTATTGTAGGGAGGGAGGCAGTCAGTACTGGTGGGAATAGCGGAGGTTTGTACTGGAAACAGGATCTGTACTGGTGAGGAGGGAGGAGGGAGGAGGTCTGAACTGGAGGGAGGGAGGCATATACACATTCTGTATATTATGTACTCCTGACCCCTGCACTCCCTGTATTATGTACTCCTGACCCCTGCACTCCGTGTATTATGTACTCCTGACCCCTGCACTCCGTGTATTATGTACTCCTGACCCCTGCACTCCGTGTATTATGTACTCCTGACCCCTGCACTCTGTGCATTATGCACTCCTGACCCCATGCAATAGTGCCACAGGTCAGGTACAGCAGTGCCATCTTAATAGCATCATGGGCCCCTGGGCAAAGTGATGCACTGGGGCCCCTACCAGGGAGATGGTGACCTGTGGCATGCATAGCATGCTGCGGGAAACAGTGGGTGAGGCTAAATTAGGCTACATATTGAGTGTGGCATTGTTGTCTGATTGAGAATTTTAGTCTGATTTTTTACAATTTTATATATTTTTAAAAAAAAAATTCATAATGCTGTTGTTGGGGGGGGGGGGGGCTTTGGTGAGATATCAGGGGTCCAGGCAACAGACCCCTGAAGTCTCACTATTGAGTTAGAGAAAGGGAGAGGAAGCACAGTCCTTTCCCAATTCCTTTCTGTAGGCTCAGCTGCACTGCAGATAAATGAACACCAGACAGAGGCTCCTGTTAATTAATAAACTGAAGCATAGTAAACATAGTTAACTATGCTTCAGTTATGAATGAACACAGAAGTGATTGGTACCAATCATTTACTGTGTACATTTAGAAAACGAAGGGGCTGGTAAATTACATATCTCCATATTCTCCATCCTGAAGATCTCCTGCAGAGGAGTGGAAGGAAGCTGGCAGTGCTGCGGGGGGGGGGGGGGGGGGGGGCACACAGGGGGCCGAAGGTACTTGGAGAATTGCATGTGGACAGAAGGGGTGATCATTGTGGAGAGTGGGGTAAATTACTTGATCTTTTGTGGCTCGCCTGGCGTTCAGCTGCTGCAGTGAGAGCCACACAGAAAATCAGTTCCAGTTATTTCCCCCGGCTGCGGGGGGGGGGGGGGGGTATGGGGCCCCAATGTACCAGGGGTGCCTGTGTGAAAAGATGGCCCTGAGGTACAGGTATGTAGTATCATAAGTAAAGTACAGGTTAGGTATGTAGTGCCGTAGTTCGGGTACATGTCAGGTATGGTAGTATCACAGGTCAGGTATGTAGGATTACAGATTGGGTATGCAGTGCCACAGGGTGGGTACAGGTATGGTAAGTAGTGCCACAGGGTGGGTACAGGTATGGTAAGTAGTGCCACAGGGTGGGTACAGGTTGGATACGGTAGTATTGCAGGACAGGTACAGGCTAGTGAAGGAAATGTGTATTCACTCCCCCCTGATGCTGAATGTTCGCCCCTCACACAGAAACGATCGGTCTAACAATGGAATGTTCTCCCCTCACACAGAAACGATCGGTCTAACAATGGAATGTTCTCCCCTCACACAGAAATGATCGGTCTAACAATGGAATGTTCGCCCCTCACACAGAAATGATCGGTCTAACAATGGAATGTTTGCCCCTCACACAGAAACGATCGGTCTAACAATGGAATGTTCGCCCCTCACACAGAAATGATCGGTCTAACAATGGAATGTTCGGTGTAACACTGAGAGACAGAATACAACAACAAATTCAGCAGAAATGCATCTAACAAATGATGACTGATCTGCATGTTCATGAGGGAAAGAAGGATTTGATCCCCTTCACAAAACATGACTTAGTACTTGGTGGCCAATCCCTTGTGGGCAATCACAGAGGTCAGACGTTTCCTGGAGTTGGCCCCCAGGTTCGCACACATCTCAGGAGGGCTTTTGGCCCTCTCCTCTTGGCAGATCCTCTCCAAGTCATGAAGGTTTGGTGGCTGACGTTTGGTAACTCGAACTTTCAGCTCCTCCACAGATGTTCAATCGGATGAAGGTGTGGAGACTGGCTAGGCCACTCCAGGACCTTAATGTGCTTCTTCTTGAGCCGCTCCTTTGTTGCCTTGGCCGTGTGTTTTGGGTCATTGTCATGCTGGAACACCCATCCACCACCCATTTTCAATGCCCTGGCTGAGGGAAGAAGGTTCTCACCCAAGATTTGAGGGTACATTGCCCCGTCCATCGTCCCTTTGATGCGGTGCAGTTGTCCTGTCCCCTTAGCAGAAAAACACCCCCAAAGCAGAATGTTTCCATCACCATGTTTCACAGTTGGGATGGTGTTCTTGGGGTCATAGGCAGCATTCCTCCTCCTCCAAACATGGTGAGTTGAGTTGATGCCAAAGAGCTGGATTTTGGTCTCCTCTGACCACAACACTTCCCACCAGTCCTCCTCGGCATCATTCAGATGTTCAGTGGCAGACTTCAGACGGGCCTGGACATGTGCTTTCTTGAGCAGAGGGACCGTGCGGGCACTGCAGGATTTCAGTCCTTGTCGGCGTAGTGTGTTACCAATTGTTTTCTTGGTGACTGTGGTCCCAGCTGCCTGGAGATCATTGACAAGATCCTCACGTGTAGTTCTGGGATGATTCCTCACTGTTCTCATGATCATTGACACTCCACGAGGTGAGATCTTGCATGGTGCACCAGACCTAGGGAGACTGACACTTGTTTTGTGTTTCTTCCATTTGTGAATGATTGCACCAACTGTTGTCACCTTCTCACCAAGCTGCTTGGCCATAGTTTGGTAGCCCAGTCCAGCCTTGTGTAGGTCTACCATCTTGTCCCTGACATCCTTGGACAGCTCTTTGGTCTTTGCCATGGTGGAGAGTTTGGAATCTGATGGTTTGATGGCTCCTGTGGACAGGTGTCTTTTATACAGGTAACACAATGAGATTAGCAGCACTCCCTTTAAGAGACTTCTTCTAATCTCAGCTTGTTACCTGTATGAGAGACACCTGAGAGCCAGAAATCCTGCTGAATGATAGGGGATCAAATCCTTCTTTCCCTCATGAACATGCAGATCCGTCATCATTTGTTAGACGCATTTCTGCTGAATTTGTTGTTGTATTCTGTCTCTCAGCGTTACATCGAACATTCCATTGTTAGACCGATCGTTTCTGTGTGAGGGGCGAACATTCCATTGTTAGACCGATCATTTCTGTGTGAGGGGCGAACATTCCATTGTTAGACCGATCGTTTCTGTGTGAGGGGCGAACATTCCATTATTAGACTGATCGTTTCTGTGTGAGGGGCGAACATTCCATTGTTAGACCGATCGTTTCTATGTGAGGGGCGAACATTCCATTGTTAGACCGATCGTTTCTATGTGAGAGGCGAACATTCAGCATCAGGGGGGCAAATACACATTTCCTGCACTGTATGTAGTGCCATAGGGTGGGTACAGGTCAGATACAGTAGTATCACAGGTGAAGTAGTATTGCAGGTCATGTAGGTAATATCACAGGTCAGGTAGGTAATATCACAGGTCAGGTAGGTAATATCACAGGTCAGGTAGGTAGTATTGCAGGTCAGGTAGGTAATATCGCAGGTCAGGTAGGTAATATCACAGGTCAGGTAGGTAGTATTGCAGGTCAGGTAGGTAATATCACAGGTCAGGTAGGTAGTATTGCAGGTCAGGTAGGTAATATCGCAGGTCAGGTAGGTAATATCACAGGTCAGGTAGGTAATATCATAGGTCGGGTAGGTAATATCACAGGTCGGGTAGGTAGTATCGCAGGTCGGGTAGGTAATATCACAGGTCGGGTAGGTAATATCGCAGGTCGGGTAGGTAGTATCGCAGGTCGGGTAGGTAGTATCGCAGGTCGGGTAGGTAGTATCGCAGGTCGGGTAGGTAATATCACAGGTCGGGTAGGTAATATCGCAGGTCGGGTAGGTAGTATCGCAGGTCGGGTAGGTAGTATCGCAGGTCGGGTAGGTAATATCACAGGTCAGGTAGGTAGTATCGCAGGTCGGGTAGGTAATATCATAGGTTGGGTAGGTAATATCACAGGTCGGGTAGGTAATATCACAGGTCGGGTAGGTAGTATCGCAGGTCGGGTAGGTAATATCACAGGTCGGGTAGGTAATATCGCAGGTCGGGTAGGTAGTATCGCAGGTCGGGTAGGTAGTATCGCAGGTCGGGTAGGTAATATCACAGGTCAGGTAGGTAGTATCGCAGGTCGGGTAGGTAATATCATAGGTTGGGTAGGTAATATCACAGGTCGGGTAGGTAATATCACAGGTCGGGTAGGTAGTATCGCAGGTCGGGTAGGTAGTATCGCAGGTCGGGTAGGTAGTATCGCAGGTCGGGTAGGTAGTATCGCAGGTCGGGTAGGTAATATCGCAGGTCAGGTAAGTAGTATTGCAGGTCGGGTAGGTAATATCACAGGTCAGGTAAGTAGTATTGCAGGTCGGGTAGGTAATATCATAGGTCGGGTAGGTAGTATTATCGCCTGCCAATCGCCTCTGAAAAGTGATCCAAACTTAGATGGCGTTTCAGAGGGGTGGTGGACGCACAGCCTCAGGTTCTCCTCGTAGCGTTCACCTTCGTCCTGCTTTAGTCCATCCCAGCTGTCTCTACACGCGGCTCCCTGAGCTTTGATGAGGAGCAAATGACTCTTCTCACCACTCCGGCCTCATTTTCTGTCCTGCGAGGAGGCGGCGGCGGCAGCTGGGACAATGATGTGCTGACACGCGTGATGTGCTGACACGCGTGATGTGCTGACACGCGTGATGTACGCTCCGTCTCCACTTCCATTGTTCTTGTTCTCCGCGCCGCGTGCCGCACACCTGCTCTGAGCACACATTTGCTGAGCCGACACCGAGTCTAAATATAAAACACGGGAGGCGCACGCTACATTGTGACACCCCCCCCCCCCCCCCCCAATCCTGGAATATCAGGAGGAAAATGGATGCCTCCCCCCCCCCCTCCATGGTCCCTTCCTGAGGGGATGCTGCCACTTGTAGTCCCCCGGAAGAAGACGCGGTCACCCACTGGGCTGGATTCGGTGAGGAATATCCCCAATCCCCAATTTCATCGTTTATCCTTTTGTCGGAATGTCTGGATGGACTCGGATCTTCTACCAGATCAACGATGTGACTTCGAGTGACACCACATCATGTCCTCCAGCAATGATCCCTACACAGCCACTGCCTGATGGCCGTCTATTGTCCATGAAATTGTCCCTCTCCTCGCCTTTCAGGACAGCACCTGGAAAGAGCGCAGCTCCACCCTCTTCCACCATGCCCTCAGTTGTGGGGTGTCCTCTGCCATGGTGGAACCTGGATTATGGGGGACTGAACTCTCTCCAGGGGGGAGGTAGTTGTGGTCATGTGCACCACGCACACTACAAATCCCATCGTTCAGATTTCATAGTCCATAGATCATAGTCCCATACTCCATAAATTATAGTCCCATAGTCCATAAGTCATAGTCCCATAGGTCATAGTCCCATAGTCCATAGGTCATAGTCCCATAGGTCATAGTCCCATAGTCCATAGGTCATAGTCCCATAGGTCATAGTCCCATAGATCATAGTCCATAGTCCCATAGGTTATAGTCCCATAGTCCATAGGTCATAGTCCCATAGTCCATAGGTCATAGTCCATAGGTCATAGTCCCATAGGTCATAGTCCCATAGTCCATAGGTCATAGTCCATAGTCCATAGGTTATAGTCCCATAGTGCATAGGTCATAGTCCCATAGGTCATAGTCCCATAGGTCATAGTCTCATAGTCCATAGGTCATAGTCACATAGTCCATAGGTCATAGTCCCATAGGTCATAGTCCATAGGTCATAATTCCATAGTCCATAGGTCATAGTCCCATAGTACATAGGTCATAGTCCATAAATTATAGTCCATAGGTCATAGTCCCATAGTGCATAGGTCATAGTCCCATAGGTCATAGTCCCATACTCCATAGGTCATAGTCCCATAGTCCATAGGTTATAGTCCCATAGTGCATAGGTCATAGTCCCATAGGTTATAGTCCTATAGTCCATAGGTCATAGTCCATAGGTCATAGTCCCATAGGTCATAGTCCCATAGGTCATAGTCCCATAGTCCATAGGTCATAGTCCCATAGTCTATAGGTCATAGTCCCATAGTCCATAGGTCATAGTCCCATAGGTCATAGTCCCATACTCCATAGGTTATAGTCCCATAGTCCATAGGTCATAGTCCCATAGGTCATAGTCCCATAGGTCATAGTCCATAGATCATAGTGCATAGGTCATAGTGCATAGGTCATAGTCCCATAGGTCATAGTACCATAGTCCATAGGTTATAGTCCCATAGTGCATAGGTCATAGTCTCATAGTCCATAGTTCCTAGTCCCAAAGATCCTAGTCCCATATTTCATAGTTCCTAGTGCCATAGTCTATAGTTCCTTGTCCTATAGTCCATAGTCAATAGTCACATAGTTCATAGTCAACAGTCCCATAGGTCATAGTCTCATAGTTCATAGTCCATAGTCCATTAGTTCCTAGTCCCATAATTCATATTCCATTGTCATAGTCTCATAGTTCATATTTTATAGTTCATAGTCCCATAGATCATAAACCATACTCCATAGTCTCATAGTTCATAGTCAATAATTCCTGGTCCCATAGTTCATAGTCCATATTCCATAGTTTCTAGTGCCATGATCCATAGTCCCACAGTTCATAATCCATAATCCACAGTCCCATAGTTCCTAGTCCCATAGGTCATAGTCCATAGGCCCATTGTTCATAATCCATATGTCACAGTCCCATATGTGACGATCGCGGCGTCAGACCCCAGCCCTTCTCACCAAACTCATGACCGAAGGACTAGCCAATCTAAAACCGCGCTGTCACATGCGTAACAATGCCACGCCCAGCTGCACCCCGCACAAAGATTTTCCAGCTCACTGGACCACAATCGATGTACCGGCAGCCTGAGAGCGATTGTTACTGGGTCAGGTTAATTACGCAATTAACCCTTCACACTGCCACCACCTCCTTTTTGTACAGAGAAAGAGGAAACTTGGCAATATCAGCAATAACACTATAATGGTTGAATAATCGTCGGTATACCACTGTCACCCCAGACCGGTTATACAGAGGGTTAAACACACACAGTAGCGCTCTTCAGCGGCAGGAATTTGTAATTTGCATTAAAGAGCTTTAGAAACAGTTCAACACTTTCAGAAAGTAAGATTTATTACTAAAAGGTCAAATATTTACAGAAAAAGATGTAGCCAATATATATATATATATAAATATACAGAGAACAACAGCACAGCAAAGAGATAACAGGGAGAAGTTTAGGTAGATAAGTATTTACCAAAAAGCCTTGGGTTAAGCAGCTTCAGGTTTCATGAGCCAAAAAGGATTTCTTATCTCCCACTGTCAGTTTCGATGGTGTATTTAGCAGCCTTGCCACTAGTAGATTAATATGCAGACGCATCTGCGGAACAGTTAGATGTGAAATACGAAATATTCACTTGAATGGTTCAGGAGATATCATTTTCTGCTCTCCGGTATATGTCAGATAGGGGGTGTAATATACCAGGGGGTTTGTATTAACGGCAGCCGTCCGAATATGTGCTCCATGTTTGTGTAATTACGTCCTATATGTAGATATCACTGATATGAAAAAGTGAGTTTTTAAATGTAAGTCTGTTTTTACGACCCCTCGGAAGGTCCATTGAACTCCGTGAAGGACTTGGTTTACGCTTTTACGATATCCCAGATTGCACAGCTAACAGACAGCTAGGCACCTGCTAGGCTGGGGGTTTCATAGCTTTGGAGCTTTCCTGCTGTGCCTTGATTGCCTGTGACCTCTGTCATCATCCAGACCACATGTCACTCAGAGAGGGAGGGGGGATGAGGGAAGCTGATTTGGGAGTGAGAGATACAAGATGGAGGGGTCCATCTCTGTATGCCCAATTGCTACACCATTCTACATAGTCTATGGTCCATAGTTCCTAGTCCCATAGTTCATAGTCCATAATCCATAGTTTCCAGTCCCATAGTCCATAGTTCCTAGTCCCATAGTTCATAGTCCATAATCCATAGTTTCCAGTCCCATAGTCCATAGTTCCTAGTCCCAAAGTTCATAGTCCATAATCCAAAGTTTCCAGTCCCATAGTTCATAGTCCCATAGTTCATAGTCCATAATCCATAGTTTCCTGTCCCATGGTCCATAGTTCATAGTCCCAAAGTTCATAGTACATAATCCAAAGTTTCCAGTCCCATAGTTCATAGTCCCATAGTTCATAGTCCATAATCCATAGTTTCCTGTCCCATAGTCCATAGTTCATAGTCCCAAAGTTCATAGTACATAATCCAAAGTTTCCAGTCCCATAGTTCATAGTCCATAATCCAAAATTCCTAGTCCCATAGTTCATAGTCCATAATCCAAAATTCCTAGTCCCATAGTTCATAGTCCATAATCCATAGTTTCCTGTCCCATAGTCCATAGTTCCTAGTCCCATAGTTCATAGTCCATAATCCAAAATTCCTAGTCCCATAGTCCATAGTTCCTAGTCCCATAGTTCATAGTCCATAATCCAAAATTCCTAGTCCCATAGTCCATAGTTCCTAGTCCCAAAATTCATAGTCCATAATCAAAAATTCCTAGTCCCATAGTTCATAGTCCATAATCCATAGTTCCTAGTCCATAGTCCATAGTTCCTAGTCCCAAAGTTCCTAGTCCATAATCCATAGTTCCTAGTCCATAATCCATAGTTCCTAGTCCCAAAGTTCATAGTCCATAATCCATAGTTTCCTGTCCCATAGTCCATAGTTCCTAGTCCCAAAGTTCATAGTCCATAATCCATAGTTCCTAGTCCATAATCCATAGTTCCTAGTCCATAATCCATAGTCCCTAGTCCAATAGTTCATTTGTTGCTGCAGTGTTGCGTCTTGAAACTGATGCTGCACAATGGAAATGTTTCCTGCAAGTATTCAGTACAAGACGTGGACTCTGCTTGTGGCTGGAGTGATATTATTGAGGGGATGCCTGGATACCGGAGTGGAAGCGTGTGAGGTGGTCCAGGGCACAGGTAGGCCACAGGTGGTTGGGAGTGGCATGACCGATTGTAGGCTGCTATGGGGGGGGTATACGGCATCCTGAATACAAGTGACAAGTGTAACCCTGGTCAGGCTGTGGTGGCTAGTGGAAAGAGGTCCACCCTTGTGTCAGTGAGTGAGGACCCCTCAATGGAACTTGCAGTAGGTGACTTGAGCCCCCGTGACACATCATCGGATCATCAGATTCATAACCAGCAACCACAGAACCAGAATACAAGACCTAGTAAAAATGTAACTCCTAACCACTGGAGAGGTTGGTGCTGCTTTGGACCCGGAGGACAGCATTGTGGGGGTTTAGGTCTGCCATCTGTGTTTAAGTTGTTGTCAGAGCCTGGGTCCGAACCTGGACCTTCTGCGGTGAGAGTCAATGTTTCTTCTTTCTGAGCCATCTGGAATGCTGGACAGCTCCATGACAATTATTTGGATGATCCTACCTGGACCTTGTTTATCATGAACCTTGAACCCCTTGCTCCTCCCATGAACTTCCTGATATGAGCCATGTCTCTGCATTTCTTGTTTGCCAGATTATTGTGCTCTCCAGCTAGTATCCTGCTCCTTATCCATATTTTGCTACCACTTGTTATTGACCCTTGGCTTGTTCTCGACTACGCTTCTGCCTGATCCCAACCTGAGACTGCTCATTGCCGACCTTGGCTTGTTCTCGACTACGCTTCTGCCTGATCCCAACCTGAGACTGCTCATTGCCGACCTTGGCTTGTTCTCGACTACGCTTCTGCCTGATCCCAACCTGAGACTGCTCCTTACCGACCTTGGCTTGTTCTCGACTACGCTTCTGCCTGATCCCAACCTGAGACTGCTCCTTACCGACCTTGGCTTGTTCTCGACTACGCTTCTGCCTGATCCCAACCTGAGACTGCTCCTTACCGACCTTGGCTTGTTCTCGACTACGCTTCTGCCTGATCCCAACCTGAGACTGCTCCTTACCGACCTTGGCTTGTTCTCGACTACGCTTCTGCCTGATCCCAACCTGAGACTGCTCCTTACCGACCTTGGCTTGTTCTCGACTACGCTTCTGCCTGATCCCAACCTGAGACTGCTCATTACCGACCTTGGCTTGTTCTCGACTACGCCTCTGCCTGATCCCAACCTGAGACTGCTCCTTACCGACCTTGGCTTGTTCTCGACTACGCTTCTGCCTGATCCCAACCTCAGACTGCTCCTTACCGACCTTGGCTTGTTCTCGACTACGCCTCTGCCTGATCCCAACCTGAGACTGCTCATTACCGACCTTGGCTTGTTCTCGACTACGCTTCTGCCTGATCCCAGCCTGAGACTGCTCCTTACCGACCTTGGCTTGTTCTCGGCTACGCTTCTGCCTGATCCCAACCTGAGACTGCTCCTTACCGACCTTGGCTTGTTCTCGACTACGCTTCTGCCTGATCCCAACCTGAGACTGCTCATTGCCGACCTTGGCTTGTTCTCGACTACGCTTCTGCCTGATCCCAACCTGAGACTGCTCATTGCCGACCTTGGCTTGTTCTCGACTACGCTTCTGCCTGATCCCAACCTGAGACTGCTCCTTACCGACCTTGGCTTGTTCTCGACTACGCCTCTGCCTGATCCCAACCTGAGACTGCTCCTTACCGACCTTGGCTTGTTCTCGACTACGCTTCTGCCTGATCCCAACCTGAGACTGCTCATTACTGACCTTGGCTTGTTCTCGGCTACGCTTCTGCCTGATCCCAACCTGAGACTGCTTCGTACCGACCTTGGCTTGTTTACTGACCACGCTTCCATTTGATCCTTACCTGCTTAATACACTACTGGACCTATGCTTGCTCACCTCCTGGTGGGGTGATCCTGAGGACCGCAACCTGGAGCTAACAAGCAGCAAAATCCATCTCCACCATCAGGAGCTCTGGTGAACACCGGTTGGTACTTAGACTCCTCGGGTGATCCAACTTCTCTGCCGCGGTGACCTGCCTGTGTACCTATCCTGCTGGTTTCAGGTGAGCCTTTCCACTGGTATAGCAACTGATCTTTGAGCCTGACTTCTGATCGTGACAGTTGTATGCCATGTATCTGTATGAGGATCTCAAGATGATGAGGGTGGCCTCTTACACAATTCCCATCTAAACACCCCTGGAAGTTGACTCCTAGGGCAAGAGTCAGGAAGCTGAACTTGGGAGAGCTGGTGTGGGATGAGCAGAAGCACACCAATGAGGACACCCCAACTTCACCTTGACCAACAGAGAGCAGAGCCGGGTCACAAGCTATGTTCGGTAACAGTTAAGCATGAAGGCACCAAATCACCAGCAGGATCAAGGTCAGAGATGAGCAGAGGTTGGCAAGGAATAGGTAATGAGGTACAGAATCGATAGGCAATATGGTGATTAAGAGTCCAGGTGGAGGCCAGTGTCAGGGCCCCAGGGTATGACCAGAGGTATGTGACTGACGCAGGGAAACGCAGGCTCCAGATATGTTATAAACAATATAATTTATTAACACTAACAATACATAAACGCAGTGCAAAACTAAAACATAACACAGTGCAACCGAACCAAACCAACCACCCACAGATAACAATACATACAATGCAAGCGTCGTCAGGCAGGCCGGGTCAATAACAATCGGGCAGGTAGGAACAGGAGGAGCAGGCAGAGAGTAGTCAGGTCACGAGCCGGGTACAGCAACTAACAGGCAGGTAGGTACAGGGGGTCAGGCAGAGAATGGTCGGGGTCACAAGCCAGGGATCAAACAGGAGAAGTCAGCAGAGGTCAGGATCAGGCAGGGTCAGCAACGAATCAGTCAGACAGGGACAGGAACAGGAATGCAGGTAACAAGATACAGGGGCCCATAGCAAAACACACACCAAGGCAAAGACTGCAGGTCTGGCCATCCCTTAAATACACCTCCGTAATCAGCTTCAGGTGTTTGGCTGACTACAGGGTTGAGTCTCTGATTGCTGGGAGCACCCGCTGGCCAGCCCTGGTACTGCAGCCCACAAGGCAGGTGAGTCCCACCATTACTGGCAAGTCCATTCCTGACAGTACCCCCCCCTCAAGGAGCGGCCTCAGGACGCTCCAAACAGTCCTAGCTGGGCAAAATGGACTCCGGGCAGAGGCACATCGGGCTGGACTCCGGGCAGAGGCACATCGGGCTGGACACCGGATCACCAGGCGGGGCAGCAGGCTCCGGGCCACCAGGCGGGGCAGCAGGCATCGGGCCACCAGGCGGGGCAGCAGGCATCGGGCCACCAGGCGGGGCGGCGGGCGCCGGGCCCCCATGCGGAGTGACAGGCATCGGGCCCCCAGGCGGAGCGACAGGCATCAGGCCCCCAGGCGGAGCGACAGGCATCGGGCCCCCAGGCGGAGCGGCGGGTGCCGGGCCCCCAGGAGGGGCGGCGGGCACCGGGCCCCCAAGAGGGGTGGTGGGCACCGGGCCCCCAGGCGGAGCGACAGGTCTCGGGCCCCCAGGCGGAGCGGCGGGTGCCGGGGCCCCAGGCGGAGTGACAGGCACTGGGCCCCCAGGCGGAGCGACAGGCATCGGGCCCCCAGGCGGAGCGGCGGGTGCCGGGCCCCCAGGCGGAGCGACAGGCACCGGGCCCCCAGGCAGAGCGGCGGGCGCCGGGCCCCCAGGCGGAGCGGCGGGTCATCAGGCACGACAGCGGGCATTGGGTCACCAGGCATCAGGTCATTTGGCTCGCCAGCGGGCACCGCGTCATCTGGCCAGGCAGTGGGCACCGAGTCACCAGGCACGACAGTGGGCTCTGAGTCAATTGGCACGACAGTGGGCACCGGGTCATCAGGCATGACAGTGGGCACTGGGTCATCAGGCATTGGATCGTCTGGCTCGACAGCGGGCATCGGGTCACCAGGCATGACAGCGGGCACTGGGTCATCAGGCATTGGATCATCTGGCTCGACAGCGGGCATCGGGTCACCAGGTATGACAGCGGGCACTGGGTCACCAGGCATCAGGTCATTTGGCTCACCAGCGGGCACCGTGTCATCTGGCAAGGCAGTGGGCACCGAGTCACCAGGCACGACAGTGGGCTCCGAGTCAACTGGCATGACCGCGGGCACTGGGTCAGCCATTGGATCGTCTGGCTCGACAGCGGGCATCGGGTCACCAGGCATCAGGTCATTTGGCTCGACAGCGGGCACCGCGTCATCTGGCAAGGCAATGGGCACCGAGTCACCAGGCACGACAGTGGGCTCTGAGTCAATTGGCATGACAGTGGGCACCGGGTCATCAGGTACCGGATCGTCTGGCTCAACAGCAGGCACCGGGTCATCTGGCGCTGGATTGTCTGGCTCGACAGCAGGCATCGGGTCACCAGGCATGACAGCGGGCACCGGGTCATCTGGCGTTGGATCGTCTGGCTCGACAGCGGGCATCGGGTCACCAGGCATGACAGCGGGCACTGGGTCATCAGGTACCGGATCATCTGGATCAACAGCGGGCACCGGGTCATCAGGCATTGGATCACCCAACTGAGTCACCCAACTTCTGGCCCCTGTGATCAGGTATTCCAGCCCAGGATGATTGGACCACATTCCACAGTTCTTCTCGATTTCTTGGTTTGGCCTCAGAAACGGCATTTTTGATGTCACCCCACAAGTTTCCTATTGGATGAAGATCCGGGGATTGGGCTGGCCACTCCATAACGTCCATCTTGTTGGTCTGGAACCAAGATGTTGCACGTTTACTGGTGTGTTTGGGGTCGTTGTCTTGTTGGAACACCCATTTCAAGGGCATTTCCTCTTCAGCATAAGGCAGCATGACCTCTTCAAGTATTCTGATGGATTCAAACTGATCCATGATCCCTGGTATGCGATAAATAGGCCCAACACCGTAGTATGAGAAACATCCCCATATCATGATGCTTGCACCACCATGCTTCACGGTCTTCACAGTGTACTGTGACTTGAATTCAGTGTTTGTGGGTCGTCTGACAAACTGTCTCCGCCCACTAGACCCAAAAAGAACAATCTTACTTCCATCAGTCCACAAAATGTTGTCCCATTTCTCTTTAGGCCAGTCAATGTGCTCTTTGGCAGATTGTAACCTCTTCAGCACACGTCTTTTTTCCAACAGTGGGACTTTGCGGGGACTTCTTGCAGATAGCTTGGCTTCACATAGGCGTCTTCTAATTGTAACAGTCCTCACAGGGAACGTCACACCTTCTTTCATCTTCCTGGAGCTGATTGTTGGCTGAGTCCTCACAGGGAACGTCACACCTTCTTTCATCTTCCTGGAGCTGATTGTTGGCTGAGTCCGCCCCATTTTGGCTATTCTTCTATCCATTCCAATGGTAGTTTTTCTCTTTCTTCCACGTCTTTCAGGTTTTGGTTGCCATTTTAAACCATTTGTTATCATTTTAGCTGAGCAGCCGATCATTTTCTGCACTTCTTTATATGTTTTCCCCTCTCCAATCAACTTTATAATCAATGTACGCTGTTCTTCTGAACAATGTCTGGAACGACCCATTTTCCTCAGAATTTCAGAGAGAAATGCACTGTAACCAGCATGTCCAACATTTGCTGCCTTCCTTCCTTAAATAAGGGCAATCATTGCCACCTGTTTATCAAAGAATGAATGACGTCACTAATAGAACTCCACACGGCGATTATTGTGAACACGCCCCTTTCAATGAGTGATTCAATGACACAGAATCAGCAGCATGCATGTCATGACTGTTGGGTCTGTTGGATTTCTATCACTCTACTACACCTGCTAGGAAATTATCTGCCGCGTAGAAATATCATTTCCACCAAAAACAGTGATTGATCCGGTTAGTGATGTCTGACGGCTAGTATTTTCAACACAACTGTATATTGCTGTAAGTAGTCCTTGTTCTTGGTGGTTGTTATCAGTCCATGTTCTGTGTATCTATATTCCATTGTGTCATGATTATATGCTGTACATGAAGTGGGTGTGGAACTCTCTCCGTATTGTACCGACTTGAACAATCTTCTTAGTCTACCTATTTTTTCAATAAAAGGATTGAACAAAAAAAGCTTTGTAGATGCCTCCCGTCTGCACCGCTTTCATACCGGCTGTACGGGACGTTCTCCTCTGACCTCTACCATCAACAAAGTGTTTTCCCTTCAAAACTGGATCCTTTTTTTTTTTAAGGCCCTTTCACACTTTGTTCATTTTTAATGGGTTGGCATCCCACCCTAAAGGACAAAAAAACCCCATAAATGCAGCATGACTGAGGATTTGCAGATGCTGAGGCGGACTTCAAAACTCCAAACCCATCAATTTAACCCGAACAAAAGACGAGATGACTATCATTTTCTTTTGGAGTTGAATGACCATAGCAGCCATTTATTATAAATGACGAAAATTACAAACTTTTTTGTTCAGCGATACATTCTACATCCTCAAATACAGAGCAACGAAATGCACTCACCGAGGCCACTTTATTCGGGCCGCCTGTTCAATGGTTCGGTAACACAAATTGCTAATCAGCCAATCACAGGGCAGCAACTCAATGCAGTTAGGCATCTAGACGTGGTGAAGACGACTTGCTGAAGTTCAAACCGAGCATCAGAATGGGGAAGAAAGGGGATTTACTGTAAGTGACTCTGAACGTTGTATGGTTGTTGGTGCCAGACGGGCTGGTCATAGTACAGTGGGGATGGAAAGTTTGGGCACCCCAGCTAAAAATGTGTATTAATGTGCATAAAGAAGCCAAGGAAAGATGGAAAAATCTCCAAAAGGCATCAAATTACAGATTAGACATTCTTATAATATGTCAACAAAAGTTAGATTTTATTTCCATCATTTACACTTTCAAAATAACAGAAAACAAAACAATGGCGTCTGTAAAAGTTTGGGCCCCCTGCAGAATTTATAGCATGCACTGCCCCCTTTGCCAAGCTGAGACCTGCCAGTGTCATGGATTGTTCTCAATCATCGTCTGGGAAGACCAGGTGATGTCAATCTCAAAGGTTTTAAATGCCCCGACTCATCTGACCTTGCCCCAACAATCAGCACCATGGCTTCTTCTAAGCAGTTGTCTAGAAAACTGAAACTGAAAATAGTTGACGCTCACAAAGCTGGAGAAGGCTATAAGAAGATAGCAAAGCGTTTTCAGATGTCAATATCCTCTGTTCGGAATGTAATTAAGAAATGGCAGTCATCAGGAACAGTGGAAGTTAAAGCAAGATCTGGAAGACCAAGAAAAATATCAGACAGAACAGCTCGCAGGATTGTGAGAAAAACAATTCAAACCCACGTTTGACGGCACGATCCCTCCAGAAAGATCTGGCAGACACTGGAGTTGTGGTACACTATTCCACTATAAAGAGATACTTGTACAAATATGGTCTTCATGGAAGAGTCATCAGAAGAAAACCTCTTCTACGTCCTCACCACAAAAATCATCATTTGAACTTTGCAAATGAACATATAGACAAGCCTGATGCATTTTGGAAACAAGTTCTGTGGACCGATGAGGTTAAAATTGAACTTTTTGGCCGGAATGAGCAAAGGTACGTTTGGAGAAGAAGGGGCACAGAATTGAATGAAAAGAACCTCTGTCCAACTGTGAAGCATGGGGTTGGATCAATCATGCTTTGGGGTTGTGTTGCAGCCAGTGGCACAGGGAACATCTCACCAGTAGAAGGAAAAATGGATTCAATAAAATTTCAGCAAATTTTGGTTGGTAACTTGATGCCATCTGTGAAAAAGCTGAAGTTAAAGAGAGGATGGCTTCTACAAATGGATAATGATCCTAAACACACCTGGAAATCCACGGGGGATTACATCAAGAGGCGTAAACTGAAGGTTTTGCCATGGCCTTCACAATCTCCTGACCTCAACATCATTGAAAATCTATGGATAGACCTTAAAAGAGCCGTGCGTGACAGACAGCCCAGAAATCTCAAAGAACTGGAAGACTTTTGTAAGGAAGAATGGGCAAAGATACCTCAAACAAGAATTGAAAGACTCTTGGCTGGCTACAAAAAGCCTTTACAAGCCGTGATACTTGCCAAAGGGGGCAGTACAAGATATTAACTCTGCAGGGGGCCCAAACTTTTGCAGACGCCATTTTTTTGTTTTCTGTTATTTTGAAAGTGTAAATGATGGAAATAAAATCTAACTTTTGTTGCCATATTATAAGAATGTCTAATCTGTAATTTGATGCCTTTTGGAGATTTTTCCATCTTTCCTTGGCTTCTTTATGCACATTAATACACATTTTTAGCTGAGGTGCCCAAACTTTCGATCCCCACTGTATTTCAAAAACTGCTGATCTCCTGGGATTTTCACGCACAACCATCTCTAGGGTTTCCAGAGAATGGTCCGAAAAAAAGAGAAAATATCCAGTGAGCGGCAGTTGTGTGGAGGAAAATGCCTTGCTGAGGTCAGAGGAGAATGGGCAGACTGGTTCCAGATGATAGAAAGGCAACAGTAACTCAAATAGCCACTAGTTACATCCAAGGTATGCGGAATCATTGGCGTAGCATCAGGGGTCGCAGGGGTCGCAAATGTTTTCCTGCCCCTAGCTTCAGGGGGCCCTATCATATGGCTGTCATATTACATGCTGCACTTTCCCTACAAAATCCTGGAGACAGAGTCCAGCTCCGATCTGCCTTGTGTCCCCCCGGGCCCCAGCAAGCTCTGTGATCCAGTAACCAACTTCCAGTTTGCCTTCTCCCCAGTCCGCACCCCTCCTCTTCTCTCATTGGCTGGGGAGAGGCCATGTGTGCCCAGGATTCTGAACAGAGTGGAGGATGGAGAGCAGTCTGGGACAGGGAAGTGTGGCAGTGTGCTGACAAGGGGATGGTGAGCTGCCTGTCTGTCAATGGAGTGAGGCAGGAGGAAACCGCCGCCTGTGAGCCGGGATGGGGCCGCTGTAGCTCAGTAGTGATGGGCCAAACGCCCCCTCCTGTTAGATTCCTGGTCGAACATTGGAACCTGACCAGGGGCGGACTGACAACTCATGGGGCCCCCGGGCAATAGGGGATCATGGGGCCCCTGTGTCCTTGCCCAAACTCAAAAAAGCCTATGAAAAAGGTACTGGGGCATCTAATGGGGCCCCCTACCGACCCCGGGCCCTCGGGCAGTGCCCGAGTTTCTAAATGGTCAGTCCGCCCCTGAACCTGACAAAAGGTTCCCTGCTGACAGCTGAATGTAAAAAGAATTGCCGGCATTACCCAGCAATTAAAAAATAAAAACAACGTGGGGGTCTCCCCTCCCATCTGCACCAAGCCCCTCGGGTCTGGTATGGATTTTGAGAGGAACTCCCCATGCCAAAAATTAAAACCAAAATAGTGTAAAATCCATACCAGACCCTTGATCCGAGCATGCTGCTCAGCAAGTCAGGAAGGGGAGGGGGGGCAAGCCACATGCCCTCAACATGGGGGGGAGCAGGGAAGGCCTTGGGGGCAGGAGGGGCTTACCCCCAAAACACCTTGTCTTCAAGGGACTCTTCCCCACAACCGTGGCCGGTGGTTGTGGGGTCAGCGGGCATATCAGACATCAACATGTAACACTGGTAATAAGGCTCCTAGTGGTTGGTCAGGGAAATACTCATAATTGAGGCTGTTGGATTGTCTTACTCTACTGCCAGGGACACTTCCCAACAGCAGGCGGGAGCAAAATATAACCTGAACTTATGCGATATCTGAGGAAAGCAGAACTACCAATCCATGCTCAGGCTGAGCACAGCTCTGAAGCACGAAAATTAGGCCAGGGCCAAGCTTTTCCTCCTAGGATTTTCCCTGAACCTAAGGTGTTAGTGTAGGGTTAGGGGTACAGGAGTGCCTGATGTAGTTCCTGAAATTGGCCACTGAATGGCGCTATAGTTATGGTTTGGGAACCATGAGGTGAAAAATAGGTAGTGCGGGTAGTACAATTGCCTACCTAGTAGTGAGTGGGGTGGAACATAGATCATGTGGTAGTGCCATCCATGCCCTGGCCTGTGTGGAACATCTTAGGTAAGAAGGATCAGTATAAATAGTCTGGTGGGAATCTGCCTGTGTGGTTGGTCATGGGATGGACCAAGTCATGCAAAGTTCTGGTCTTTGAAGTTCTAGCTTCAGGTGTTCCATGTCATTAACCAAATATGGTCACGTCCAAATGTGGTCAATGACATCACTCGGAAGACCCCACCCCTTTATATCAGTTCTGATCTACTGGAGAAGTAAGATCGTATTCAGGGTTGTTGGGTTTTTGGGTTTTAGTGGGTTGTTGGGCATCATGGTTGACATGAATCTATATCACTGGACTACGGGATTGAGAATGGATGTATATCAAGGGACTTTTTTAAATTAAAGGACTTGTCAAAAACTGTTTCTGTGTTCGCTCATTCACTTCAGAGGGGTGGTATCTGGTTGGCCCCTTAAAGTTAAAAAGGGTTTCTAGCTTCCCATAAGCCCCTAATCCGCAGACCACCACAACCACCGGGCCAGAGACTCCTAATCAACATGGGTACAAGGTACCTGCCCACGTTGAGAGCATGTGACCTGGCATGGTTAAGGATAGGAGCACATGCTCCCTCCTCCTTGTTGTTAAAGGGGGCTTCTAGAATCCAATAAGCCACCCACCCACAGACCCCCACAACCATCAGGCCAGGTTTGTGGGTGAGAGGCCCTTTTTCCTATTAGCATAGACCCATGCTGAGGGCTTGTGGCCCAATATGGTTCAGGAAGTGTGGGGGAGGGAGGTGCACACATGTATCTCTCCCACTTTCCTTGCCAGCTAGGTTGCATGCTCCAATAAGGGGCTAGTATGGATTCTTGTGGGGGGATGACCCTACGTGTTTGTTTTCTTGATTTTTGTTTGGGATTCCACCCCAACCCATACCAGATGAGAAGGGTCTGGTAGGAATTATTGGGGGAACCTGTCAGGGCTCTGTCCACAGGAGAGGTACTCGGAGACCTGGCATTCCTGCCAGTACCTTGCATGGCTGCAGAAATGCACGATGGCGAAGATCTATGCGCATTGGCGCAAGCCAGAACACGCATGCGCACTGGCACATAGTTACGCGCGCATTAGCCCAGTTTGGCACCAGATTGCCTTTATAAGGAAGCCCATCACTCCCTCAAATTGCTGGTTGATCTCTGGCTCCTCAGTAATTTTGTCTGTGTTCCTTTGCTGCTGTGATCTGCTGTTACCTATTTAGCTTGTTCTTGGACCTGTCTTCTCTGCCTGACTCCTGATCTGACCCAGCTTGGCTGATAGATATTCCCACCTGCTCTCCTGATCTGACCCGGCTTGGCTGATAGATATTCCCACCTGCTCTCCTGATCTGACCCCGGCTTGGCTAATAGATATTCTCACCTGCTCTCCTGATCTGACCTCAGCTTGGCTAATGGATATTCCCACCTGCTCTCCTGATCTGACCCCGGCTTGGCTAATAGATATTCTCACTTGCTCTCCTGTGTTTGACCCCGGCTATCCTATTGACCACGTCTGCTCCAATCTCCACCCGGCATCTGACCTCGGCTTGGCTAACAGATATTCTCACCTTCTCTCCTGATCTGACCCAGCTTGGCTAATAGATATTCTCACTTGCTCTCCTGATCTGACCCAGCTTGGCTAATAGATATTCCCTCCTGCTCTCCTGATCTGACCCAGCTTGGCTAATAGATATTCCCACCTGCTCTCCTGATCTGACCCAGCTTGGCTAATAGATATTCTCACTTGCTCTCCTGATCTGACCCCGGCTTGGCTAACGGATATTCCCATCTGCTCTCCTGATCTGACCCCGGCTTGGCTAATAGATATTCTCGCCTGCTCTCCTGTGTATGACCTCGGCTATCCTATTGACCACATCTGCTCCAATCTCCACCTGGCATCTGACCTTGGCTTTGAACCGACTACTCTGGTCCTCTGCTACCCTGATGGCCTACATACCTCTCACTGGTGCCACCTGTCTGCAGACACCATTCCAGTGCCGCAGCTGTGCTCCTGGGTATACCTCTGACAAGCACTCCTACAGGCGACCCGTGCTACTTTGGGCCTGACTCCTTCTGTCCCATGTCCAGGGGACTCTGGAACTTAGCCGCAAGGGAAGCCCTCTCTCCGTTGGCCTCTAACACCAAGTACACGATGGAACCCCATGCCTTTTTCGTTCTTTTAACTATGTTATTCCTGACATAGCCAGGAATTATGGAAACATAAGTGAACGGGGTTGGGAGGCATCACCGGTTGTTAAGGACTTGGCAGTGCCTGCACCCGCCAGCATCCTTAACAACCATTGACAGTGGAATAAATACTGCAATTATATATGATGTCCAGGTCCTACTGAACGGGTAACAGCCAAGGTTTGGTCCAAACCTTAAACCTATTCCCATTGCTCACGGGGAGGACAGGCAGCCCCGCATGTGGCTGGGCTGTGACGTATCAGTAGGACCCCACACCTCAAGCAAGGACTAGGTGAACAGAAAAAGAAAGGAAGAACCACCATTACAACTGGTATACAATATTTATTCTGGCTTTGTTGAGTGAACTTTTTTAAAAAAAGAAGCATAAAATTGTCCCCGTGAACGTGTTATTCTCCTGTCGATCTCCCACCATTTTCTATTAAAATGCGCAGTTTGTCTTCGAAGGCAGATATTCCTGGAAGCTCTTCAGCTCTGTTTGTGTCCGTTTTGCAGCTCAATGAACCCTCCTGTGGAAAATAACACCCTTCTAGCTTTCCGCGTTTTGCAATAACGCCAGGTGTCTCGAGAATCTCCATCCCGACCTCTGGGCTGACCCCGTCATTCCAGCCGGAGGATAATGCACCACGACAGCTTAATGGCTTCAGTTGTGGAGAGAAGTCGATGAAACTTGTAAAATGGCCCCATAATGTGCTGGGATTTCCGGACAGCTTTTCGGAGGTCTCTGACCTGTAAAGCTTCCTTCTAAATGCGATTTAATGCCTGAAATATCCAACCGTTTTCAATTTCTTCTCTATCTCCATGGTGCGGGGTCCTATTAATGTCGGAGCTGTGTGAGTTGGTCAGAGAAATAAAATACGCGTTTCACCAGTAATATTGCTCTCTTTACTGGTCTACATATCATCTGCATTTTCAGCTGGGAGTTTGTCTTTAGTTATTTTGGAAAACAGTTTTATTTTTTTCAATGGTGCATTTTTCTTTCTTGGTGCCAACATGGCGCAATACTGCCATGGATTGGTGCCAGAAAAAGGAGAATTATTGGAAGTATTTGACACAATTTTCCTGGCACCAACATGGCAGCATATTAACACAGGCATGCTGCTATGGATGGAAGCCTGGAAAGAAAATTTACGGCAATTATCTGGCACAGTTTTCCATTTTCCATATGCCAACATGGCAGCATACTGCCACATATATGATGCTATTGATTGGAGCCCGGAAAGAAAAATTAAGGTAAGTATTTGATAAAATTTTCTGTTTTCCTGGCGCCAACATGGCAGCATACTACCACATATATGCTGCCATGGATTGGTGTCAGGAAAAGAAAATGAAGGTATTTGATACAATCTTCTTCATTTCTGGTGCCAGTATGGCAGCATACTATCACATATATGCTGTTATGGATTGGAGTCCGAAAAGGAAAATTAAGGTAAGTATTTGATACAATTTTTGGTTTCCTGGCATCAACATAGCAGGATACTTCCATATACGTGCTGGCATGAATTAGTACCAAAAAAGGAAAATTATGGTAAGTTTTTGATACAATTTTCCTGGTGCCAACATGAGACCATATTACCACATGCATGCTGCTATGGATTGAAGCCTGGATAGAAAATTTACGGTAAGTATCTGGTACAATTTTCCATTTTCCTCATGTCAACATGGCAGCATACTGCCATATATATGATGCTATTGATTGGAGCCTGGAAAGGAAAATTAAGGTAAGTATTTGATATAATATTCTGTCTTCCTGGTGCCAACATGGCAGCATACTACCTTATATATGCTGCCATGGATTGGTGCCCAAAATATAAAATTAATGTAAGATTTGTTACAATCTTCTGTTTTTTGGTGCCAACATGGCAGCATACTACCACATATATGTTGCCATGGATTGGTGCCAAAAAAGGAAAATTAAGGTAAGTATTTGATACAATTTTCGGTTTCCTGGCTCCAACATAGCAGGATACTACTACAAATGTGCTGGCATGAATTGGTGCCAAAAAAGGAAAATTACAGTAAGTTTTTGATACCATTTTCCTGGCGCCAACATGAGACCATATTACCACATGCATGCTGCTATGGATTGAAGCCTGGATAGAAAATTTACGGTAAGTATCTGGTACAATTTTCCATTTTCCTCATGTCAACATGGCAGCATACTGCCATATATATGATGCTATTGATTGGAGCCTGGAAAGGAAAATTAAGGTAAGTATTTGATATAATATTCTGTCTTCCTGGTGCCAACATGGCAGCATACTACCACATATATGCTGCCATGGATTGGTGCCCAAAATATAAAATTAATGTAAGATTTGTTACAATCTTCTGTTTTTTGGTGCCAACATGGCAGCATACTACCACATATATGTTGCCATGGATTGGTGCCAAAAAAGGAAAATTATGGTAAGTTTTTGATACAATTTTCCTGGCGCCAACATGAGACCATATTACCACATGCATGCTGCTATGGATTGAAGCCTGGATAGAAAATTACGGTAAGTATCTGGTACAATTTTCCATTTTCCTCATGTCAACATGGCAGCATACTACCACATATATGATGCTATTGATTGGAGCCTGGAAAGGAAAATTAAGTTAAGTATTTGATATAATTTTCTGTCTTCCTGGTGCCAACATGGCAGCATACTACCACATATATGCTGCCATGGATTGGTGCCCAAAATATACAATTAATGTAAGATTTGTTACAATCTTCTGTTTTTCTGGTGCCAATATGGCAGCATACTACCACATATATGCTGCCATAGATTGGAGCCCGGAAAGGAAAATTAAGGTAAGTATTTGATACAATTTTCGGTTTCCTGGCTCCAACATAGCAGGATACTACTACAAATGTGCTGGCATGAATTGGTGCCAAAAAAGGAAAATTACAGTAAGTTTTTGATACCATTTTCCTGGCGCCAACATGAGACCATATTACCACATGCATGCTGCTATGGATTGAAGCCTGGATAGAAAATTACGGTAAGTATCTGGTAAAATTTTCCATTTTCCTCATGTCAACATGGCAGCATTCTGCCACATATATGATGCTATTGATTGGAGCCTGGAAAGGAAAATTAAGGTAAGTATTTGATATAATTTTCTGTCTTCCTGGTGCCAACATGGCAGCATACTACCACATATATGCTGCCATGGATTGGTGCCAAAAATATAAAATTAATGTAAGATTTGTTACAATCTTCTGTTTTTTGGTGCCAACATGGCAGCATACTGCCACATATATGATGCTATTGATTGGAGCCCGGAAAGAAAAATTAAGGTAAGTATTTGATAAAATTTTCTGTTTTCCTGGCGCCAACATGGCAGCATACTACCACATATATGCTGCCATGGATTGGTGTCAGGTAAAAGAAAATGAAGGTATTTGATACAATCTTCTTTATTTCTGGTGCCAGTATGGCAGCATACTATCACATATATGCTGTTATGGATTGGAGTCCGGAAAGGAAAATTAAGGTAAGTATTTGATACAATTTTTGGTTTCCTGGCATCAACATAGCAGGATACTTCCATATGTACGTGCTGGCATGAATTAGTACCAAAAAAGGAAAATTATGGTAAGTTTTTGATACAATTTTCCTGGTGCCAACATGAGACCATATTACCACATGCATGCTGCTATGGATTGAAGCCTGGATAGAACATTTACGCTAAGTATCTGGTACAATTTTCCATTTTCCTCATGTCAACATGGCAGCATTCTGCCACATATATGATGCTATTGATTGGAGCCTGGAAAGGAAAATTAAGGTAAGTATTTGATATAATATTCTGTCTTCCTGGTGCCAACATGGCAGCATACTACCTTATATATGCTGCCATGGATTGGTGCCCAAAATATAAAATTAATGTAAGATTTGTTACAATCTTCTGTTTTTTGGTGCCAACATGGCAGCATACTACCACATATATGTTGCCATGGATTGGTGCCAAAAAAGGAAAATTATGGTAAGTTTTTGATACAATTTTCCTGGCGCCAACATGAGACCATATTACCACATGCATGCTGCAATGGATTGAAGCCTGGATAGAAAATTTACGGTAAGTATCTGGTAAAATTTTCCATTTTCCGCATTCTGCCACATATATGATGCTATTGATTGGAGCCTGGAAAGGAAAATTAAGTTAAGTATTTGATATAATTTTCTGTCTTCCTGGTGCCAACATGGCAGCATACTACCACTTATATGCTGCCATGGATTGGTGCCAAAAAAATAAAATTAATGTAAGTATTTGTTACAATCTTCTGTTTTTCTGGTGCCAATATGGCAGCATACTACCACATATATGCTGCCATAGATTGGAGCCCGGAAAGGAAAATTAAGGTAAGTATTTGATAAAATTTTCTGTCTTCCTGGCGCCATCATGGCACCATACTACCTTATATATGCTGCTATGGATTGAAGCCTGGAAAGAAAATTTACGGCAATTATCTGGCACAGTTTTCCATTTTCTTCGAGCCAACATGGCAGCATACTATCACATATATGCTGCCATGGATTGGAACCTGGCAAGGCAAATAAGGTAAGTATTTGATACAATTTTCGGTTTCCTGGCTCCAACATAGCAGGATACTACTACAAATGTGCTGGCATGAATTGGTGCCAAAAAAGGAAAATTACAGTAAGTTTTTGATACAATTTTCCTGGCGCCAACATGAGACCATATTACCACATGCATGCTGCTATGGATTGAAGCCTGGATAGAAAATTTACGGTAAGTATCTGGTAAAATTTTACATTTTCCTCATGTCAACATGGCAGCATTCTGCCACATATATGCTGCCATGGATTGGAGCCCGAAAAAGAAAATTAATGTAAGATTTGTTACAATCTTCTGTTTTTCTGGTGCCAAAATTGCAGCATACTACCACATATATGCTGCCATGGGTTGGAGCCCGGAAAGGAAAACTAAGGTAAGTATTTGATACAATTTTTGGTTTCCTGGCACCAACATAGCAGGATATTACCACATATATGATGCCAGAGACTGGAGCCCGGAAAAGAAAATTATGGTAAGCATTTGGCAACATTTTCTGTCTTCCTGGCACCAACATGGCAGCATACTACCACATACGTGTTGCTAATGATTGGAGCCCAGAAAGGAAAACTAAGGTAAGGTTCTGCCTACATCACATGCAGCATCACCTAATGGAGAGGATAATAGTGTTGAATGACACTTCCAGGTATTTCTTACCTCTCATGATCACAGTACTCTCCCTGACAATGCCTTTATCTGTTTTCTCTCCAGAAAGACGGCACCATCTTTGTTAAGGCATCATCCAGATTCACTATCTACTTCCTGGACTGAGATGCCCGGTTAGAGGTGAAACAATCACACGTTCTGGTGCCTGTGCAGTTATTAGCCGTGTTCACAAATGTCTGAAACAGATCAGCCTCTGCTGCCGCCTCTCACCTTGTGACTTGGTACAAATGGTACAATGTTGCAGTCTGATCATTGGGGAAAACTGATGCTTGGGAAGGTGGATAGAAGGTGCTACAGCCCTTCATTTCTTTATGTATTTATTGGATATGTTTTATATTTTTGTTGTCATCCAACTCTTCTTGCTGAGCCACCTGAAATGCTGGGCAGCTCCCTGCCTGATTGCTTAGATAACCTTTCCCTATGTCTTGTTTCTCTTGAGCCTTGAACGCTTTGCTCCTCCCATTAACTTCCTGATTTAAGCCATGTCCTTGGACTTTGGGGCTGCCAGATTCTTGTACTTTCTTCAGCTGATATCTCGCTGTTGTCACTCTTGCTGCTATCTGTCTTCACTACTACTCCTTATCGACTATTGGCCTGTTCCTCGACTACACTTCTGCTTAATCCCAGCCTGCAACCACTCGTAGCCAACCTTTGGGCTGTTCCGCGACAACACTTCTGCTTCATCCCAACCTGCAGCCACACGTAGCCGACCTTTGGCCTGTTCCTCAACTACATTTCTGCTTCATCCAAACCTGCAGCCACACGTAGCCGACCTTTGGCCTGTTCCTCGATTACACTTCTGCTTGATCCCAACCTGCAACCACTTGTAACTGACCTTTGGCCTGTTCCTCGACTACACTTCTACTTGATCCCAACCTGCAACCACTTGTAACCGACCTTTGGCCTGTTCCTTGACTACACTTCTGCTTGATCCCAACCTGCAACCACTTGTAGCCAACCTTTGGCCTGTTCCCCACGACTACATTTCTGCTTGATCCCAACCTGCAACCGCTTGTAACCAAACTTTGGCCTGTTCCTCGACTACACTTCTGCTTGACCCCTACCTGCCTTATCCAGTGGTGTATTTACCCCTTGTGCTGCCCAAGGCAACATTAAAATAGGACCCCTCTGGCCACAACCACCACCATCTGCCACTGCTGCCCACCAACAAAACCCCTTGATGGCCCATTCCGGTCGCGACCACCACCATCCGCCACCGCCGCCCACCAACACACACAGACACACACACACGATCACAAGGGAATTTAGGTCTGTGTTCAGTGGTGGCTAAGAGGGTGACTCTGGGTGAAGAGGGGCTCCAGAGGGAGAGGATGGGGCAGAGAGCAAGAGCTGAGCATGCAGGATGACTCCTACCAAGGGGGTGACTTGCTCCTGCTGGGGATAGGTGAATGGGCCCAGTGTGCAGGGGCAGGAGCGGGGAACCTGCAGGAGAGCTGGCGGGGGAAGCAGGGAGCTCGGATGAGCTTGTTGGGGAAGCCTCTGTCTTATGGCAGCAGGGTGGTGGCGCCGACGCCCTACAAATTGCCACCCCGGGCAAACGCAACGTTTGCCTTGAAGTAAATATGCCGCTGGCTGTATTTTCTACTGGACCCCGGCTTGCTCACCTCCTGGTGGGGTGATCCTGAGGACCACAACCTGGTACTTACAGGCAGCAAAACCCATCTCCACCATCAGGAGCTTTGGTGAGCTCTGGTCATCCGCCAGGGCGACCTGATTGTTCACTTATCCAGCTGGTTGGTGGGAGTCTCTCTCCTGCTATAGCTACTGGTCTTCCAGTCTCTGACTCTAAGTGTACAATCCAAACGCACACGTTCCTGGTGGGGGGTATAAGTGGGTGCTGGAACCGAACAGAATCAAGAAAGGAGAATGTCACCAGCACACCGAGGATCACCAATATGGGTCCAAAATTTTTAACGAACGATCACATAGTTACAGCAAGGCAACGTTTCGGAGTCTCGCAGGACCCCTCCTCAGGCATGTGACAAAGTCTGACATTCTCCCTTGCTGACCCCTAACCGTGACACTGTGGTCAGGAGCTCAACACAAGGACAGAGATCCCCCAGGAGAGGACATTCACCCGAGTCCAGAAATACAAGTGTAATACATCAAAGAGAGCGCCAAGTGAAAGATCCTTCAGAATTCAAAGTCTTTAATGTGCAACTGGTTATAACAAGCAGGGAACCGGACAGCCAATGCATTTGGGGGTCCACATAATCCCACTTCATCAAGGCTGAGTGAAATGGATGAATGTTCAATGGTCAACAACAATCAGCAGGCTGATCCTCCAGCAGAGGATGTTCTAATCCAGGGGGTCTCCAAACGTTCTAAACAAAAAGCCAGCTTACTGTCCTTTAAATGTTAGGGGGTCCAGACTGTGGCCAGTGGGGTTAGAAATTGTCCTGGTGTTAGTGAGAGTAAAAAGTGTCCCATCTTTGACAATCGGCAGAAATTTGCCCATTTTCAAGGAACCTCTATCAGCCTCTGGAGGAACCCTGGTTGAGAAACCCCGTTGTAGGACATCTTCATTTGAATTCTACATTGTGTTGTTCAAGTCAGGGCCTGGACTGAGCGAACCTAAAAGGGAGGGCCAGCATGACTGGGGCTCGCAGACGAGGCCAGTGGGGTTAGAAATTGTCCTGGCGTTAGTGAGAGTAAAAAGTGTCCCATCTTTGACAGTAGGTGGAGGAATAGTACCCCATTCTTGGTGTCAGTGGTGGAAATTATACCACATCGTTGGTGTCGGTGGGAGGAAGAGTGTCTCAAGGGCCAGATAAAGGCAAGCAAAGGGCTGCAGGTTGGAGACCACTGCCATAGACAACAGTCGGTGCTAGTGTCGCATCTTTGACAATCGGCAGAAATTGCCCATTTTCAAGGAACCTCTATGAGCCTCTGGAGGAACCCTGGTTGAGAAACCCCGTTGTAGGACATCTTCATTTGAATTCTACATTGTGTTGTTCAAGTCAGGGCCTGGACTGAGCGAACCTAAAAGGGAGGGCCAGTATGACTGGGGCTGGCAGACGAGGCCAGTGGGGTTAGAAATTGTCCTGGCGTTAGTGAGAGTAAAAAGTGTCCCATCTTTGACAGTAGGTGGAGGAATAGTACCCCATTCTTGGTGTCAGTGGTGGAAATTATACCACATCGTTGGTGTCGGTGGGAGGAAGAGTGTCTCAAGGGCCAGATAAAGGCAAGCAACGGGCTGCAGGTTGGAGACCACTGCCATAGACAACAGTCGGTGCTAGTGTCGCATCTTTGATAATCGGCAGAAATTGCCCATTTTCAAGGAACCTCTATGAGCCTCTGGAGGAACCCTGGTTGACAAACCCTGTTGTAGGACGTCTTCATTTGAATTCTACATTGTGTTGTTCAAGTCAGGGCCTGGACTGAGCGAAGCTAGAAGGGAGGGCCAGTATGACTGGGGCTGGCAGACGAGGCCAGTGGGGTTAGAAATTGTCCTGGCGTTAGTGAGAGTAAAAAGTGTCCCATCTTTGACAGTAGGTGGAGGAATAGTGCTCCATTCTTGGTGTCAGTGGTGGAAATTATACCACATTGTTGGTGTTGGTGGGAGGAATAGTGTCTCAAGGGCCAGATAAAGGCAAGCAAAGGGCTGCAGGTTGGAGACCACTGTCATAGACAACAGCCGGTGCTAGTGTCCATCGTAAAAGTAGCAAGCCCCGAAACATGTTGGATCATCCTTTGCCTTCATTTGGCGCTCTCTGTGACCTATTGTGCTTGGCTATCAGAATAAACTTGGGCTTGAATATTACGGCGGGGGGTGCTTCAATCCTGCAGCAGACTGATGACATCATCTAGGCAAAGACTGGAGCTCAAGAATGGCTTTTTACTGATAAAAAAAGGGGCGTATTTACCAAAAGGCAAACAAGGCACCTGCCTAGGGTGGCATTTTTCAGGGGGGCAACACCTCCCCCCCAGAAGAAGAGATGAAAAAGGTACATGCATGCCATGGGAACCAGGTTGGATCCGAGAGAGGCTGCGAGCTGCTTGATGGTGTATCTAGAGCCTAACTCCTGTTCCTGGGGATGTCCGGAGTTGTGAAGATGAGAGTCTTTTTCTCTATCTCCCAGGGAAGGGGGGTTGTAAGCAGGGGTGGACTGACCGTTTGGGAACTCTGGCACTGCCTGAGGGCCCAGGGTCAGTAGGGGACCCCATGAGATGCCCCTGGTACCTTTCATGGGCTTTTTTTTGGGTGTGGTTTGAGGGAGGGTGAGGACACAGAGGCCCCATGAGTTGTCAGTCCGCCCCTGGTTGAAAGGCTCTTCCAGGTGGGAGGCAGGGGTGTTGTTGGTCAATGTCAGGCTCTCTCGGCTGGAGGGGTAAGGAGGAAGGGGTGTTGGTTGGTGTTTGTGGGGGCAGACGATTTTTGTGTTGCCTAGGGCAGCACAAAACCTAAATACACCAGTGAATAAGAAGTGGAGGTCTTCTGAGATCCTGCTGCTGTATTTTTTCACCTGTCAGGAATATGTTGGTGGAGACCTGGAATGTTCCTGAAAGGTCCACTTTAAATATTTTAATATTTATTGTAAACGTTTGGAAGTGATAATTAACAATAAAACCGATTGCCTTTTTACGATATTTTTACAATTTTGTTTTTTAGGTGGACCAGTTAGTAAATCTTGGGTTGTATCACTAGACGTATTAGGACCCTAGGGCTTGGAGGAAGGCCAAGATCTCCTTTCACGGCTCGCCAGCTTTCTTTATCTGCTGTCCCTCAACGCTCATCCTTTTCCCGTGTGTCCACCTTCGGATATCCGTGGAAGATGACCCATCTCTTCTCCTGAAATCCCGATGATGTTATGAAATGAGTGCTCTGAACTATGAAACGTGCAATCCCCAACCATGCAAGAGACCAGCCGCTCTCTCTCTCTCCTTGTATAGGATGAACTCGGGGTGGAAGGCCGAAATGAATGAACTTCTGTGATAATCAGAGGAGACAGCTAAAGATGACTGAGGGACATGCAGAATATCGAGGCTAGTACTTACCACCTAAACCATAAAACAACCACCCCCCTTCAACCTCCCCCACCTAAATAACCACGCGACTCTCCTTTTTGGTGTAAAGCCGGCCATAGCAGCCCATTTTTTTTAACATAACTCTTACGTAACACTTCTTCTGGTACAATCAAATAATAACTGCCAGTAATAATCCCAACCGGGTCCAAGGTCTTCGAAGGCACTGTTACTCACATCAATAACTCGGCTCTATCTGACGCCCAACGAAAAGGCCCCCAGCCGCTACTACACCGCCTCCGGGACAATACTAAAGTTACGTAGTCCCAGATACAGTCAATGACCTCCCACCTTACCAACATGACCTTAGAATTGGGAAGGAACACCCATACCTACGATGGGCCCAATCCATAATCCACCAACTTGTCACTCCAGCATCAAATAATAACTGCCAGTAATGATTCCAACCGGGTCCAAGGTCTTCGAAGGCTTTGTTACTCCCATCAATAACTCGGCTCTATCTGACGCCCAACAAAAAGGCCCCCAGCCGCTACTACACCGCCTCGGGGACAATACTACAGTTACGTAGTCCCAGATACAGCCAATGATCTTCCATTTTACCAACATGACCTTAGAATTGGGAAGGAACACCCATACCTACGATGGGCCCAATCCATAATCCACTAACTTGTCACTCCAGCATCAAATAATAACTGCCAGTAATGATTCCAACCGGGTCCAAGGTCTTCGAAGGCTTTGTTACTCCCATCAATAACTCGGCTCTATCTGACGCCCAACGAAAAGGCCCCCCAGCCGCTACTACACCGCCTCGGGGACAATACTACAGTTACGTAGTCCCAGATACAGCCAATGATCTTCCATTTTACCAACATGACCTTAGAATTGGGAAGGAACACCCATACCTACGATGGGCCCAACCCATAATCCACCAACTTGTCACTCCAGCACCGCCTTCAAAGACCCAGCGACCCCTGCCGGCTGCCATGGCAAAACAGAAAACCGGACAACACCACAGGACATGAAATGGTGATCAGGAAAAGACACAAAGCAAGGAACCCACACAAAATAAACAACAAAAAGGACAAAACCAATAAACAAAACAAACAAAACAGCAAAACAAACAACTACACAGCTCCAGGGAGGGAGGGTGGGAGAAACCACACCCAGGGGCGGACTGACCGTTTGGAAACTCGGGCACTGCCCGGGGTCAGTATGCCCCATGAGATGCCCCATGAGATGCCCCTGGTACCTTTTTCATAGGCTTTTTTGAGTTTGAACAAGGACACAGGGGCCCCATGATCCCCTATTGCCCGGGGGCCCCATGAGTTGTCAGTCCGCCCCTTACCACACCCTTGCTGGCACAAGCTCCAACTGACCTCGGACAAGTCCCATCCCCTCTCCTCATCCTAGCAAGACCACCCTCAAGCCCGATTGCTCCAATCAGGTGAGTAACCACCCCCATCTGCCTATACTGCCACCCAAATCCAGTCTCCGCCTCGTCTGCAAGCCCCAGCCATGCTGGCCCTCCCTTTTAGCTTCGCTCAGTCCAGGCCCTGACTGGTTGTCAAAATGGGTGCTACTTGAGCCCGACTGGCCTGTGGGTCAAGGGCCAGGACCAGGACCTGAACCCAGGAACTCTACGGTGTCTAGCAACAACTCTTCTTGCTGAGCCACCTGAAATGCTAGACAGCTCCCTGCCTGATTTCTGAGACACCCTTCCCCTATGTCTTGTTTCTTTTGAGCCTTGAATGCTTTGCTCCTCCCATGAACTTCCTGATTTAAGCCATGTCCTTGGACTTTGGGGCTGCCAGATTCTTGTACTTTCTTCAGCTGATATCTCGCTCTTGTCACTTTTGCTGCTATCTGTCCTCACTACTACTCCTTACCGACTTTTGGCCTGTTCCTTGACTACACTTCTGCTTGATCCCAACCTGCAACCACATGTAGCCGACCTTTGGCCTGTTCCTCGACTACACTTCTGCTTGATCCCAACCTGCAACCACTTGTAGTCGACCTTTGGCCTGTATCTCGACTACACTTCTTGATCCCAACCTGCAACAACTTGTAACCGACCTTTGGCCTGTTCCTCGACTACACTTCTGCTTGATCCCAACCTGCAACCACTTGTAACCGACCTTTGGCTTGTTTACTGACTACACTTCTGCTTGACCCCTACCTGCCTTATCCAGTGGTGACCTGTAACAAGTCCCAACCCCTCTCCTCATCCTAGCATCACCACCCTCAAGCCCGATTGCTCCAATCAGGTGAGTAACCACCCCCATCTGCCTCTACTCCCACCCAAATCTGGTCTCCACCTCGTCTGCAAGCCCTAGTCATGCTGGCCCTCCCTTTTAGCTTCGCTCAGTCCAGGCCCTGACTTGAACAACACAATGTAGAATTCAAATTAAGACGTCCTACAACGGGGTTTCCCAACCAGGGTTCCTCCAGAGGTTGATGGAGGTTCCTTGAAAATGGGCGTTTTCTGCCTCTCGGATAAGTTCCCACTGATACCATTGTTCTTTTTTCGTTAGTTGTAAGGGGTTAATTCTTCCCAACGGCCATTTCACTAAGGTATCAGGACTTGTAGATATAATCATCTTCAACAAGGATTCCCTGAAAGTGTTTTCAAGAGTTCCTCTGCGTTGAAAAGGGTGAGAAAGGCCGTCCTATAATGAAGCCGAGACAAACCACCACTTCTACTAAAATATGGTCCTGTACGAGGGGCCTTCAGGTCAAACCAGGACTTTTGAATTTATATAATGAAAGAACAAATTTTAAGGAGTGGAAGCTGCATTTATCTTTCCACATACTCCCCTGCTACATTTATGCCCTTGTCCCAGCGTTTAGCTAATGCCTGGAAAGCTTTGGCGTAGAAAGATTTGTCAGGACACTTGAACCATCCTAGGACAGCCGGCTTCACTTGCTCACCATTGTGGTCCTGTACGAGGGGCCTTCAAATCAAACCAGGACTGTGATTCAGGTGTTTCAATCCCCTCCATATTATGTGATTCAGGTGTTCCAATCCCCTCAATATCATGTGATTCAGGTGTTCCAGTCCCCTCCATATCATGTGATTCAGGTGTTCCAATCCCCTCCATATCATGTGATTCAGATGTTCCAATCCCCTCCAATCATGTGATTTGGGTGTTCCAATCCCTTCCATATCACGTGATTCAGGTGTTCCAGTCCCCTCCATATCATGTGATTCAGGTGCTCCATTCCCCTCCATATCATGTGATTCAGGTGTTCCATTCCCCTCCATATCATGTGATTCAGGTGTTCCAATCCCCTCCAAATCATGTGATTCAGGTGTTCCAATCCCCTCCAAATCATGTGATTCAGGTGTTCCAATCCCTTCCATATCATGTGATTCAGGTGTTCCAATCCCCTCCCAATCATGTGATTCTGGTGTTCCAATCCCCTCCCAATCATGTGATTCAGGTGTTCCAATCCCCTCCCAATCATGTGATTCAGATGTTCCAATCCCCTCCAATCATGTGATTTGGGTGTTCCAATCCCTTCCATATCATGTGATTCAGGTGTTCCAGTCCCCTCCATATCATGTGATTCAGGTGCTCCATTCCCCTCCATATCATGTGATTCAGGTGTTCCAATCCCCTCCAAATCATGTGATTCAGGTGTTCCAATCCCCTCCAAATCATGTGATTCGGGTGTTCCAATCCCCTCCATATCATGTGATTTAGGTGTTCCAATCCCCTCCATATCATGTGATTCAGGTGTTCCAATCCCCTCCAAATCATGTGATTCGGGTGTTCCAATCCCCTCCATATCATGGGATTCAGGTGTTCCAATCCCCTCCATATCATGTGATTCAGGTGCTCCAATCCCCTCCATGGACACAGGTGTATACAGTCAAGCCCCTAGGCATGCAGACGGCTTCTACAAACATTGGTGAAAGAATGGGTCGCTCTCAGGAGCTCAGTGACTCCAAGCGTGGTCCCGTGATAGGTGGCCACCTGGGCAATAAGTCCATCCGTGACATTTCCTGGCTACTAAATATTCCACGCTCAACTGTTAGTGGGATTATAACAAAGTGGAAGCAACTGGGAACAACAGCCACTCAGCCACCAAGTGGTAGGCCACGTCACATGACAGGGCGGGGTCAGCGCATGCTGAAGCGCACAGTGCGCAGAAGTCGCCAACTGTCTGCAGAGTCAATAGCTAAAGACCTCCAAACTTGGTGTGGCCTTCAGATGAGCCCAACAACAGTGCGTAGAGAGCTTCATGGTATGGGTTTCCATGGCCGAGCAGCTGCATCCAAGCCTTCTATCACCAAGCGCAATGCAAAGCATCGGATGCCGTGGTGTAAAGCACGCCGCCACTGGACTCTAGAGCAGAGGAGACGTGTTCTCTGGAGTGACCAATCACGCTTCTCTGTCTGGAAATCCAATGGACGTGTCTGGGTTTGGCGGTTTCCAGCAGAACGGTACTTGTCTGACTGCATTGTGCCAAGTGTAAAGTTTGGTGGAGGGGGGATTATGGTGTGGGGTTGTTTTTCAGGGGTGGGCTTGGCCCCCTAGTTCCAGTGAAGTTCCAGTGAAGGGAACTCTTAAGGCAACATTTTGGACAATTTCATGCTCAACTTTGTGGGAGGAGTTTGGGGATGGCCCCTTCCTGTTCCAACATGACTGCCCACCAGTGCACAAAGCAAGGTCCATAAAGACATGGAGGAGCCAGTTTGGGGTGGAGGAACTTGACTGTCCTGCACAGAGTCCTGACCTCAACCCCATAGAACACCTTTGGGATAAATTAGAGCGGAGACTGCGAGCCAGGCCCCCTCCCCCGACATCAGTGCCTGACCTGACAAATGTGCTTCTGGAAGAATGGTCCAACCTTCCCATAGACACCCTCCTAAACCTTGTGGACGGCCTTCCCAGAAGAGTTGAAGCTGTTATAGCTGCAGAGGGCGGGGCCAACTCAATATTGAACCCTACGGACTAAGACTGGGGGGCCATTAAAGGTCATGTGTGTGGAAAGGCCGGCGGCCCAATACTTTTGGCAATTTAGTGTGAATAAAGTCTTGAACTTTCATGTTCAGATTGGTCTATCTATTTTTTTTTTTGTATACCTATAAGGAGGGAAGCCTTCTGCAGGACAGATAACACTTGGCACACCTTCAGTACAGGACTATCGGGGATCTTCATCCTCAAAACATCGTCCTAGTACCTCTGGTCAGAAGGGGGAAGCTCAGGCCCCAAGACCACCCAGTGGCCTCTTAATAGTCCCACTGGAACTCCTCTTTCTGAACAGGGATCCAGGATCCCAACTCACCTGGAGCCATTATAATGGCCATGGGGGTCTTGTCCAATTCCCTTGCCCCTTGGAAACATAGAAAAACTCTAGCATGTAGAAGGCAGGCACCTCACACACCTGTACTCTACAGTTCAGGACCATCAGGCCTCCTAATTATTCCCGCTTGAACTCCTCTCCCAGGAATGTGGAGTACCATGAGGGTAGCCTTCTGCAAAAGAGTTGACATTTGGCACCTCACACACCTGTACTCTTCAGTTCAGGACCCTTCGAGATCTTCACCCTCAACACAAGGTTCTCCTCCTACCTCTGGTCACAGGGGGGAAGCTCAAGCACCAAGACCACCTTGTGGCCTCCTAATTAGTCCCACTGGAACTCCCCTCCCAGGAATCCAGAATCTAAACTCATCTGGAGACATTATAATGGCCATGGAGATCTTGTCCAATTCCCTCACCCCTCAGGAACATAGAAAACCTCCAGCATGGAGAAGCCAGGCTAATCTACACCACTACCAAGAATCCACATCAACATTTATGTAATGTGGAGTACCGTGAGGGTAGCACAAGGTTCTCCTCCTACCTCTGGTCACAGGGGGGAAGCTCAAGAGCCAAGACCATCCAGTGGCCTCCTAATTAGTCTCACTGGAACTCCTCCTCCTGAACAGGAATCCAGAATCTCAACTCATCTGGAGACAATATAATGGCCATGGGGATCTTGTCCAAGTCCCTCACCCCTTCGGGAACATAGGAAACCTCCAGCATGGAGAATCCAGGATCCTCTACACCACTACCAAGAATCCACATCAACATTTATGTAATGTGGAGTACCATGAAGGAATACCATCGATGTATAAATCTTTGAAGAAGTTCCCAATGACGGGAACAATGAGAAGTTCGATATGTGCTGTCCAAAGCTTTGGGCCATCGGAGGTCAGAAAACTCCTCCCCTATTCCTCCCTCCCGTCCCTTCATCGTAGGAGTCTTGGAGGACTCCGATGGTTGTGAAGTGAGATAGAACCTTCGTGAAGATGCTTCGGGTTGTCGATGTTCATAGATACAGAAAATTGGGATCGATCCTATTGGTAAGAAAAAAAAAAGATGGCGGGTTTGAGAGCACCTAAAGGATCCTGCAGAGCGTCGTTCCCGAGATCTGGTATAGATCGGTGGAATTGCCACTTCCCATTCTATTCCCGGATTGGAGATCGATGTCTGGGACAGAGGCGGGCACGGAGGAAAAATGTCTTCGTTCGTTGGGTTAACAATTTTGTTTCGTCATATTCGTTAGAATGGTTTGTTTCCGGAATGTGCTTTGTATATTCGGATTCGTTTTGTATGTTCACTATTTTCAAATCGAGTTAAAATTCGAAGCTGTATTTCATTCTATTGTATGCTATTCTTTTCTATTCTATTCTATTCTATTCTTTTATATTATAATCAATTATTTTATTTTCTATTCTATTCTGTTTTAATATTTTCTGTTCCTTTTTTTCTATTCTATTCTATTTTTTTCTGTTGTTAGATTCTACTCATCTCTACTTCTATTCTATTAATTTCTATTCTGCTCTTATTTTCTATTCCATTTTATTTTATTCTATTATTTTCTATTATAATCAATTATTTTATTTTCTATTCTATTCTGTTTTAATATTTTCTGTTCCTTTTTTTCTGTTCTGTTCTATTATTTTCTATTCTATTCTATTTTATTCTATTGTTAGATTCTACTCATCACTACTCCTATTCTATTCTATTAATTTCTATTCTGCTCTTATTTTCTATTCTATTCTGTTTTATTCTATTCCTTTATTTTCTATTCCATTCCATTTTATTCAATTCTTTTCTATTATAATCAATTATTTTATTTTCTATTCTATTCTGTTTTAATATATTCTGTTCCTTTTTTTCTATTCTGTTCTGTTCTATTATTTTCTATTCTATTGTATTTTATTTTATTCTATTGTTAGATTCTACTAATCTCTACTCCTATTCTATTCTATTAATTTCTATTCTGCTCTTATTTTCTATTCTGTCCTGTTTTATTCTATTCTTTTATTTTCAATTATATTCCATTTTATTATATTCTATTATTTTCTATTATAATCAATTGTTTTATTTTTTATTCCATTCCATTCTGTTCTGTTCTATTCTATTATTTTATTTTCTATACTATACATTTTTTTTCTATTCTATTCTATTGTTCGATTCTATTCTTATCTATTCTATTCTATTAATTTCTATCCTATTCTGTTTTATTCTTTTCTTTTATTTTCAAGTCTATTCCATTTTATTCTATTCTATTATTTTTTATTATAATCAATTATTTTATTTTCTATTCTGTTTTATTACATCCTGTTATATTCTATTCCTTTGTTTCTATACTGTTCTATTCTATTTTATTATTTTATTTTCTATTCTATTATGTTCAGTTTTTTTCTGTTGTATTCTATTGTTCAATCTTCTTCTTCTCTACTCTGTTTTGTTAAATTCTATTCTTCTTTTTTATTTTCTATTTTATTTGTTTTATTCTGTTCTTTTATTTGCAATTCTATTTTGTTTTGTTCTATTCTATTCTTTTCTGTTTTCTATTATAATCAATTCTTCTGTTTTCTATTCTGTTCAGTTTTATTACATCCTATTATATTCTATTCCTTTATTTTCTATTCTGTTTGGTTCTATTCTATTCCATTCCTTTTTCTCGTCTATTCTGTTCTATAAAATTTTTTCTATTCTATTATATTCCTTTATTTTCTATTATATTCTGTTCCTTTATTTTATATTCTATTCTGTTTCATTCTATTATATTCTTTTATATAATCATCTATTCCTTTATTTTCTAATCTATTCTGTTTTATTCTATTCTATCCCTTGATTTCCTGCTCGGTTCTATTTGATTTATTCTATTCTATTATTTTATTCTATTCTGTTCTATTCTATGTTTTCTATTCTATTATATTCCTTTATTTTCTTTTCTATTTTATTCAATTCTATTCTTTTCTATTTTAATCTATTTCTTTATTTTTTATTCTATTCCTTTCCATTCTATTCTATTCTTTTAGTCTATTCTATTCTGTTTTATTCTATTATATTCAGCAGCCTAAGTAGGAATCATCATCTTATTTCACTTTTATACCCTGCTGTATTTATTGCAAAATGTTTTGAATTCTAATGATCTGAAAATAACGAATATACAAAACAAATTCTGAAAGCGAATATGAAATTTTTTTTTATTAACTTAACAAACGAATCCGAAAGAAAGAAAAACGATTTTTTTCCATTGTGCGCTCCTCTAGTGAAGTCTGTTAAACATTGTCCATGAGCCGGTCCGAATGTCATTCCCTAAGCCCAGGGGTGTCAAACTGGTGGTCCTCCAGATGTTGGGAAACTACAAGTCCCATCATGCCCCTACCTTTGGGAGTCACGCTTGTAACTGTCCATCTTGCAATGCCTCATGGGACTTTTAGTTTGGCAACATCTGGAGGGCCACCAGTTTGACATCCCCTGGCCTAAGGGGAGTTCATTCAGGACACGTATGAGATCCACGCCATCTAGGGATCCCCCATACGGGGGGTGAGGTAATGGAGGTACACCGGCTGGTGGAAAGGGTGCATAATGGGGCCGACGTAATAAAGAAGCCCGGGCCTGTAGTAGCCCTGGAGGGGTATGAGGAGTCTATAAGGTCAGGTCCACATGCTGAAGAAGAACAAGGTTGTGTGGAACCTAGGTGAGGTGTCCTCCGGTAGAGAAGGGGTCCCTCTCTAGCAGTCCATCTCCCACAGCAACCAGGAGTAAACCAGAGATAGGGAGGTCCTCAGCCTAACTGTACGGTACGGGAAAAGTTAATACAGGACACGTATGAGATCCACGCTATGTGTCCGGTGGGATCCCATCTTAGGATCCCCCATACGGGGGGTGAGGTAACGGAGGTACACCGGCTGGTGGAAGGGGTGCATAATGGGGCTGACATAATAAAGAAGCCTGGGCCTGTAGTAGCTCGGGAGGGGTATGAGGAATCTACAGGGTCAGGTCCACTTGCTGAAGAACAAGGTTGTGTGGAACCTAGGTGAGGTGAGGTGTCCTCCGGTGGGGAGGGGGTCCCTCCCTAGCGGTCCAACTCCCACAGCAACTGAGAGTAAACCAGAGATAGGGAGGTTCTCAGCCTAACTGTACGGTACGGAAAGAATTAATTCAGGACACACATGAGATCCACGCTATGTGTCTGGTGGGATCCCCCATACGGGCGGTGAGGTAATGGAGGTACACTGGCTGGTGGAAGGGGTGCATAATGGGGCCGACATAATAAAGAAGCCCGGGCCTGTAGTAGCTCGGGGGTACGGGGGTATGAGGTATCTACAGGGTCAGGTCCACTTGCTGAAGAACAAGGTTGTGTGCAACCTAGGTGAGGTGTCCTCCGGTGGAGAGGGGGTCCCTCCCTAGCGGTCCAACTCCCACAGCAACTGAGAGTAGACCAGAGATAGGGAGGTCTTCAGCCTAACTGTATGGTATGGGAAGAGTTAATTCAGGACACACATGAGATCCACGCTATGTGTCTGGTGGGATCCCCCATACGGGGGGTGAGGTAACTGAGGCACACTGGCTGGTGGAAGGGGTGCATAATGGGGGCCGAAGTAATAAAGAAGCCCGGGCCTGTAGTAGCTCTGAAGGGGTATGAGTAATCTACAGGGCCAGGTCCGCGTGCTGAAGAAGAACAAGGTTGTGTGGAACCTAGGTGAGGTGAGGTGAGGTGTCCTCCGGTAGAGAGGGGGTCCCTCTCTAGCGGTCCATCTCCCACAGCAACCAGGAGTAAACCAGAGATAGGGAGGTCCTCAGCCTAACTGTACGGTACGGGAAGAGTTAATACAGGACGTGCATGAGATCCACGCTATGTGTCCGATGGGATCCCATCTTGGGATCCCCCATACGGGGGGTGAGGGTAACAGAGGTACACCAGCTGGTGGAAGGGGTGCATAATGGGGGCCAAAGTAATAAAGAAGCCCGGGCCTGTAGTAGCTCTGGAGGGGTATGAGGAATCTACAGGGCAAGGTCCGCATGCTGAAGAAGAACAAGGTTGTGTGGAACCTAGGTGAGGTGTCCTCCGGTAGAGAGGGGGTCCCTCTCTAGCGGTCCATCTCCCATAGCCACCAGGAGTAGACCAGAGATAGGGAGGTCCTCGGCCTAACTGTACGGTATGGGAAGAGTTTATACAGGACACGCATGAGATCCACACTATGTGTCTGGTGGGATCCCATAGCGGGGGTGAGGTAACGGAGGTACACCGGCTGGTGGAAGGGGTGCATAATGGGGCTGATGTAATGAAGAAGCCCGGGCCTGTAGTAGCTCTGGAGGGGTATGAGGAAACTACAGGACCAGGTCCGCGTGCTGCAGAAGAACAAGGTTGTTGCCTTTAGTACCACAGTAACGTCTAGGACACAAAGCAACCAGTCAAGGTGTGGAACCTAGGTGAGGTGAGGTGTCCTCCGGTGGAGAGGGGGTCCCTCCCTAGTGGTCCATCTCCCACAGCAACCAGGAGTAGACCAGAGATAGGGAGGTCCTCAGCCTAACATAATGGGGCCAACGTAATAAAGAAGCCCGGGCCTGTAGTAGCTCTGGAGGGGTATGAGGAATCTACAGGGTCACCAACTTTGTGCATGAACCTAAAACGTCATTTATTGGGGACAATTAGGCGATGCACTCACCAACAAACATGAGAAAAGGAGCTCTGCAGAGGAGGGGCCTCCCTCAAAACGCGTCAGCGGGCCCTTGTGGCATCTCCCCAGTCTACCGAGAGGCGTATGCAGTGGTTCTGGCTGTTCTTCATTTGGATATTCCTTTTTCTCGTATTTGTTGGCGAGTATATCACCTACTTTTTCTAATAAATGGCATTTTAAGTTAACGCACGCCCCCTTTTTGTCTTTCTGTGCATTGCGCCCATGCATGGCCAGGACAAGGGGAGGGCAAGAGGGGCACTATAGTATCATGTGAGGAGAAAGGGGCCCCTACCTGAGTTCTTGACACTACAAGCTGATAGGAGGAATGATCTCACTACTCCTATCAGCTGAGCGTGACACACCAAATCTGAAGTGGAGGAGAGAGGTGAGAGAAGGTGCTGGCCGTGTCCTTCCCCCCGCCCGGCTGTGCTCTCCCCCCCTGCCCGGCTGTGCTCTCCTCACCCTACCCGGCCATGCTCTCCTCCCCCTGCCCGGCCGTGCTCTCCTCACCCTACCCGGCCATGCTCTCCTCCCCCTGCCCGGCTGTGCTCTCCCCCCCTGCCCGGCTGTGCTCTCCTCCCCCTACCTGGCCATGCTCTCCTCCCCCTGCCCGGCTGTGCTCTCGACCCCCTGCCCAGCTGTGCTCTCCCCCATCCCTGGCTGTATTCTCCTCCCCCTGCCCGGCTGTGCTCTCCCCCCCTGCCCGACTGTGCTCTCCTCCCCCTACCCGGACATGCTCTCCTCCCCCTGCTCGGCTGTGCTCTCCTCTCCCTGCCCAGCAGTGCTCTCCTCCCCCTGCCATACTCTCCTCCCCCTGCCTGGCTGTGCTCTCCTCACCCTGCCCGGCTGTGCTCTCCCCCCCTGCCCGGTTGTGCTCTCCCCCCCTGCCCGGTTGTGCTCTCCTCCCCTTGCCCAGCTGTGCTCTCCTCTCCCTACCTGGCTGTGCTCCCCCCCCCCCCGCTCGGCCGTGCTCTCTCCCCCTTCTGCCCGACTGTGCTCTCCCCTTCTGCCCGGCTGTGCTCTCCTCCCCCTGCAGTTCCTCCTCCCTGCCACTGTAGCGCTATTGGCTCGGGAATGTCAGAGTTGAACAGCGCAGTGTTTTCCTACCCCCCCCCCCCCATCTCCTCGCTCCTGTCCCAGCAGCAAAGAATGTGGGTAGGTAGGGGGGAAGCAAACACTCCCAACTGCACAGTTGGGAGGGGGGAGATGTGCTAGGAGGGAGTATTTGTGCCAGGGGGGAGGATTTGTGCTGGGGGGGTAGTTTGGGGGAAGGGGATGTGCTAGTGGGAGAGGATTTGTGCTGGGGGGGGGATTTGGGGGAGGAGGATGTGCTGGGGGGGAGGATTTGTGCTGGGGGGGATTTGCTAGTGGGAGAGATTTGGGGGGATTGTTCTAGGGGGAGAGGGTTTGTGCTGGGGGGGATATTTGCTAGTGGGGGAGATTTGGGGGGAATGTGTTGGGGACAGATTTGTGACAGGGGGGGATTTGTGCTAGTGGGTATGATTTGGGGGGAATGTGCTGGGGGGGAGATTTGTGCTACTGGGAGTGAATTTTTTTTGGGGGGAGGATGTGCTAGGGGGAGAGGGTTTTTGCATGAAGGGGGAGGAGTTTTGCTAGTGGGAGTGATTGGGGGGTGTGCTAGGGGACAGGATTTGTGATGGGTTGATTTGTGCTGGTGGGGGGGATCTGGGGGGGATTGTGCTAGGGGGAGGTGATTTGTGCTGGGGGGGGGGTTGTGCTACTGGGAGTGATTTGGAGGAGAGGGGGATGTGCTAGGGGGAGAGGGTTTTTGCTGGGGGGGAGGGAATTTGTGCCAGTGGGGGTGATTTGGGGGAAGGGGATGTGCTGGGGGGGATTTGTGCTGGGGGGGAGATTTGGAAGGAATGTGCTGGGGGGGGGGGATTTGTGGTAGTGAAGGTGATTTAGGGGGGAGGGTTGTGTTAGAGGGAGAGGGGATTTGTGCTGGGGGGAGATTTGGAGGGAATGTGCTGGGGGGATTTGTGCTAGGAGGGGGGGGGATTTGTTGCAGTGGGGGTGATTTGTGCTGGGGGAGATTTGGAGGGAATGTGCTGGGGGGGGAGGATTTGTGGTAGTGAAGGCGATTTAGGGGGGAGGGTTGTGTTAGGGGGAGAGGATTTGTGCTTGGGGGAGATTTGGAGGGAATGTGCTGGAGGGGGGATTTGTGCTGGGGGGAGATTTGGAAGGAATGTGCTGGGGGGATTGGTGCTGGGGGGAGATTTGGAGGGAATGTGCTGGGGGGATGTGTGCTAGGAGGGGGGGATTTGTGGCAGTGGGGGTGATTTGTGCTGGAGGGAGATTTGGAGGGAATGTGCTGGGGGGGAGGATTTGTGGTAGTGAAGGTGATTTAGGGGGAGGGTTGTGTTAGAGGGAGAGGATTTGTGCTGGGGGGGGAGATTTGGAGGGAATGTGCTGGGGGGGGATTTGTGCTGGGGGGGGATTTGTGGTAGTGGGGGTGATTTGGGGGGGGGGTGTTGTGTTAGGGGGAGAGGATTAGTGCTAGTGGGGGAGATTTGGAGGGAATGTGCTGGGGGGGGGATTTGTGGTAGTGGGGGGGATTTGGGGGGGGGGGGTGTTGTGTTAGGGGGAGAGGATTTGTGCACGGAGGGGTGATGGGGGGATTTGGGTGGGAGAGGATTTGATCTGGGATGGGGGAGAGCTTTAGTCTGGTGAGAATTTTTGCTCAGGGGTGGGCAGATTAGTCCTTGATTTTTTTTTTTTGGGGGGGGGGGATTTTTGCTGACACACCCTAGGTAGGGGAGGAGGGGGGCAGTTTGTCCTCTTCACCCTGGACACTAGAGGTCCTTGTCCCACCCATGACAGTGTGGACCACCTCAGTCTCAGGAGGGCAGCGCGGCGCACTGACCACCTGAGTCTGGATGCTGTGCTGATGGAGACGTGGTCACTGGAGATCTGGGAGTGGCCTGGTGGTCCTCACTCCTCAGGTTGACCACGACACGTTCCCCTGTGAGGTCCTCCTTGGCTTCTGGATAGGACGGGGTGACGTCGGGGTGGATGTACCAGGAGAGGTCCTCTTTGGGTCGAACACTCAAGTCTTGTTCATCGAGATCCTTGAACCTCGGTGTGCCGTGTGGGCGTCGGCTAATTGGTCTTCCCGTATTGTCGACGGTCCCGGAGGGAGACACGTAATATACAACCTCGTCTTCATGACATCGAACCTCAGACCACCAGAAGGAGGCGGCATCTCCAACGACTTCTATTTGGGTTGGAAAGGGAGAAGACGATTTTCTCATTTCCCTCGTCTTCGGCCAACGACGCCACCAGCTACATCTGTGGGCGGGAAGTCGGAATATTATTTGTGATATATGAATAATTCCATACATCAATATTTTCTCTGCGTTGTCACCCAAAAGTCGTAATTTTTATCGTAGACGACTTCTCCTGGAGGGGGGGGGGGGGGGCAAAATTAAGTTTTCAGCCAGCCAGAGCTCCAGCGTGGAGATTAATCCTGAATTTGGCCGATGTGTCCTTAAAATTCCTTCTTTTCATTTGAATTTATTTTTTATTTATGTATTTATTTTATCCATTTATTATCACGTTAAAATTTCGTTAATAACACATTCCAATTAAATACATTTTTTAAAATAATTATTATCATTTGTTGATTTTTTTCTTTTTTTGTTTTATTTAAATTAATTGAGTTGCTAGGAATTTTTTTAAATTAATTTCATTTGTGTTCATGGGGGGCTACTGATAAATACATTAGTCTCTGTTGAGGTAAAGATGAATTTATGTTGAACCTATTTTTAATATTATTCTTTTTTTTTTTTAATTGTTTTTTTTTATTTTTTTATCTATATATCTGAGGAATTTATTGACGTACATCTTGCGTATGCCGAAAAAAAACTAAAACAAATCCACTACCGAACCTTATCCATAAACCTCTTATCTAATTACATGAGTATAAACAGATATAAAAAAATTCCCGTTCTATCAAAAAAAAAAAAATGTTTTAATTAATTGCTTTGGTACTCATGGGGGGGGGGGGGGTTACTGATAAATAAACTAGTCTCTGTTGGGCCCAAGATAGATTTATGTTGAACCTATTTTTAATATTTTTGGCTTAGACTTCTGCAGGTATCCCAGTGGCACAACTTTCTTTTTTTTTCTTTTCTTTTTTTTTTTAATAATTTTTTTTATTTTTTTATTTTTTAATTTTTTATCTATATATCTGAGGAATTTATTGACATACATCTTGCATATTCCCAACAAAATTAAAACAAATCCACTACCAAATCTTATCCATAAACCTCTTATTTAATTACATGAGTATAAACAGATAGAAAAAAAATTCCCGTTCCATCAAAAAAAAAAAAAAAAAAAAATGTTTTAAATTAATTGCATGGGGGGTTACTGATAAATAAATTAGTCTCTTTTGGGCCCAAGATGGATTTATGTTGAACCTATTTTTAATATTTTTTGGCCTAGACTTCTGCAGGTGTCCCAACGGTACCCTTTATTTTCTTTTTTTTAATTTTTAATTTTTTACATTTTTTATTTATATATCTGAGAAATTTTTTTGCCATACATCTTGCGTATGCCCGACAAAATTAATTAACAAAAAAAAAAAAAAAAAATCCACTATCAAACCTTATCCATAAACCTCTTATCTAATTACATGAGTATAAACAGATATAAAAATTCCCGTTCCTTCAAAAAAAAATAAAAATTTTAATTAATTGCATGGGGGTTACTGATAAATAAATTAGTTTCTGTTGGGCCCAAGATGGATTTATGTTGAACCTATTTTTAACATTTTTGGCCTAGACTTCTGCAGGTATCCCAATGGTACCCTTTATTTTTTTTATTTTATTTTTTTATTTTTTATTTTTTTAATCTATATATCTGAGGAATTTATTAACATACATCTTGCATATGCCCAAAAAAACTAAAATAAATCCACTACCAAACCTTATCCATAAACCTCTTATCTAATTACATGAGTACAAACAGATATAAAAAAATTCCTGTTCTATCAAAAAAAAAAAAAAAAATTTAAATTAATTGCATTGGTACTCATGGGGGGTTACTGATAAATAAATTAATCTCTGTTGGGCCCAAGATTGATTTATGTTGTACCTATTTTTTTTTATATTTTTGGCCTAGACTTTTGCAGGTATCCCTTTCTTTCTTTTTTTTTTAATTTTTAATTTTTTTAATTTTTTATTTATATATCTGAGGAATTTTTTGCCATACATCTTGCGTAAGCCCAACAAAATTAAAACAAATCCACTACCAAACCTTATCCATAAACCTCTTATTTAATTACATGAGTATAAACCGAAAAATTCCCATTCTACCAAAAAAAAATAAAAAAAATAAATGTTTTAAATTAATTGCATTGGTACTCATGGGCGGTTACTGATAAATAAATTAGTCTCTGTTGGGCCCAAGATGGATTTATGTTGAACCTATTTTTAATATTTTTTGGCCTAGAATTCTGCAAGTATCTCAATGGTACCCTTTCTTTTTTTTTTCTATTTTTTTTTTAATTTTTAAATTTTTTTAAATTTTTTTATCTATATATCTGAGGATTTTTTTTGCCATACCTCTTGCGTATGCCCAACAAAATTAAAACAAATCCACTACCAAACCTTATCCATCAACCTCTTCTCTAATTACACGAGTATAAACAGATATAATAAAAAAAAAAAAAAAAAAAAAAATGTTTAAATTAATTGCATTGGTACTCAAATTCCCATTCTATCAAAAACGTAAAAAAATAAAATTTTAAATTAATTGCATGGGGGGGTTACTGATAAATAAATTAGTCTCTGTTGGGCCCAAGATGGATTTATGTTGAACCTATTTTTAACATTTTTGGCCTAGACTTTTGCAGGTATCCCAATGGTACCCTTTATTTTTTTTATTTTATTTTTTTATTTTTTATTTTTTTAATCTATATATCTGAGGAATTTATTAACATACATCTTGCATATGCCCAAAAAAACTAAAATAAATCCACTACCAAACCTTATCCATAAACCTCTTATCTAATTACATGAGTACAAACAGATATAAAAAAATTCCTGTTCTATCAAAAAAAAAAAAAAAAATTTAAATTAATTGCATTGGTACTCATGGGGGGTTACTGATAAATAAATTAATCTCTGTTGGGCCCAAGATTGATTTATGTTGTACCTATTTTTTTATATTTTTGGCCTAGACTTTTGCAGGTATCCCTTTCTTTCTTTTTTTTTTAATTTTTAATTTTTTTAATTTTTTATTTATATATCTGAGGAATTTTTTGCCATACATCTTGCGTATGCCCAACAAAATTAAAACAAATCCACTACCAAACCTTCTCCATAAACCTCTTATTTAATTACATGAGTATAAACCGAAAAATTCCCATTCTACCAAAAAATAAATAAATAAATAAATGTTTTAAATTAATTGCATTGGTACTCATGGGCGGTTACTGATAAATAAATTAGTCTCTGTTGGGCCCAAGATGGATTTATGTTGAGCCTATTTTTAATATTTTTTGGCCTAGAATTCTGCAAGTATCTCAATGGTACCCTTTCTTTTTTTTTTCTATTTTTTTTTTAATTTTTAAATTTTTTTAAATTTTTTTATCTATATATCTGAGGATTTTTTTTGCCATACCTCTTGCGTATGCCCAACAAAATTAAAACAAATCCACTACCAAACCTTATCCATCAACCTCTTCTCTAATTACACGAGTATAAACAGATATAAAAATTCCCGTTCCTTAAAAAAAAAAAAAAATGTTTAAATTAATTGCATTGGTACTCAAATTCCCATTCTATCAAAAACGTAAAAAAATAAATTTTTAAATTAATTGCATGGGGGGTTACTGATAAATAAATTAGTCTCTGTTGGGCCCAAGATGGATTTATGTTGAACCTATTTTTAATATTTTTTGGCCTAGAATTCTGCAAGTATCTCAATGGTACCCTTTCTTTTTTTTTCTATTTTTTTTTTAATTTTTAAATTTTTTTAAATTTTTTTATCTATATATCTGAGGATTTTTTTGCCATACCTCTTGCGTAAGCCCAACAAAATTAAAACAAATCCACTACCAAACCTTATCCATAAACCTCTTCTCTAATTACACGAGTATAAACAGATATAAAAATTCCCGTTCCTTAAAAAAAAAAAAAAAAAAAAAAGTTTAAATTAATTGCATTGGTACTCAAATTCCCATTCTATCAAAAACGTAAAAAAATAAAATTTTAAATTAATTGCATGGGGGGTTACAGATAAATAAATTAGTCTCTGTTGGGCCCAAGATGGATTTATGTTGAACCTATTTTTAATATTTTTTGGCCTAGAATTCTGCAAGTATCTCAATGGTACCCTTTCTTTTTTTTTTCTATTTTTTTTTTAATTTTTAAATTTTTTTAAATTTTTTTATCTATGTATCTGAGGATTTTTTTTGCCATACCTCTTGCGTATGCCCAACAAAATTAAAACAAATCCACTACCAAACCTTATCCATAAACCTCTTCTCTAATTACACGAGTATAAACATATATAAAAATTCCCGTTCCTTAAAAAAAAAAAAAAATGTTTAAATTAATTGCATTGGTACTCAAATTCCCATTCTATCAAAAACGTAAAAAAATAAATTTTTAAATTAATTGCATGGGGGGTTACTGATAAATAAATTAGTCTCTGTTGGGCCCAAGATGGATTTATGTTGAACCTATTTTTAATATTTTTTGGCCTAGAATTCTGCAAGTATCTCAATGGTACCCTTTCTTTTTTTTTTCTATTTTTTTTTTAATTTTTAAATTTTTTTAAATTTTTTTATCTATATATCTGAGGATTTTTTTTGCCATACCTCTTGCGTATGCCCAACAAAATTAAAACAAATCCACTACCAAACCTTATCCATAAACCTCTTCTCTAATTACACGAGTATAAACAGATATAAAAATTCCCGTTCCTTAAAAAAAAAAAAAAAAAAAATGTTTAAATTAATTGCATTGGTACTCAAATTCCCATTCTATCAAAAACGTAAAAAAATAAAATTTTAAATTAAATTGCATGGGGGGTTACTGATAAATAAATTAGTCTCTGTTGGGCCCAAGATGGATTTATGTTGAACCTATTTTTAACATTTTTGGCCTAGACTTCTGCAGGTATCCCAATGGTACCCTTTATTTTTTTTATTTTATTTTTTTATTTCTTATTTTTTTAATCTATATATCTGAGGAATTTATTGACATACATCTTGCATATGCCCAAAAAAACTAAAATAAATCCACTACCAAACCTTATCCATAAACCTCTTATCTAATTACATGAGTACAAACAGATATAAAAAAATTCCCGTTCTATCAAAAAAAAAAAAAAAAATTTAAATTAATTGCATTGGTACTCATGGGGGGTTACTGATAAATAAATTAATCTCTGTTGGGCCCAAGATTGATTTATGTTGTACCTATTTTTTTATATTTTTGGCCTAGACTTTTGCAGGTATCCCTTTCTTTCTTTTTTTTTTAATTTTTAATTTTTTTAATTTTTTATTTATATATCTGAGGAATTTTTTGCCATACATCTTGCGTATGCCCAACAAAATTAAAACAAATCCACTACCAAACCTTCTCCATAAACCTCTTATTTAATTACATGAGTATAAACCGAAAAATTCCCATTCTACCAAAAAATAAATAAATAAATAAATGTTTTAAATTAATTGCATTGGTACTCATGGGCGGTTACTGATAAATAAATTAGTCTCTGTTGGGCCCAAGATGGATTTATGTTGAGCCTATTTTTAATATTTTTTGGCCTAGAATTCTGCAAGTATCTCAATGGTACCCTTTCTTTTTTTTTTCTATTTTTTTTTTAATTTTTAAATTTTTTTAAATTTTTTTATCTATATATCTGAGGATTTTTTTTGCCATACCTCTTGCGTATGCCCAACAAAATTAAAACAAATCCACTACCAAACCTTATCCATAAACCTCTTCTCTAATTACACGAGTATAAACAGATATAAAAATTCCCGTTCCTTAAAAAAAAAAAAAAATGTTTAAATTAATTGCATTGGTACTCAAATTCCCATTCTATCAAAAACGTAAAAAAATAAATTTTTAAATTAATTGCATGGGGGGTTACTGATAAATAAATTAGTCTCTGTTGGGCCCAAGATGGATTTATGTTGAACCTATTTTTAATATTTTTTGGCCTAGAATTCTGCAAGTATCTCAATGGTACCCTTTCTTTTTTTTTCTATTTTTTTTTTAATTTTTAAATTTTTTTAAATTTTTTTATCTATATATCTGAGGATTTTTTTGCCATACCTCTTGCGTAAGCCCAACAAAATTAAAACAAATCCACTACCAAACCTTATCCATAAACCTCTTCTCTAATTACACGAGTATAAACAGATATAAAAATTCCCGTTCCTTAAAAAAAAAAAAAAAAAAAAAAGTTTAAATTAATTGCATTGGTACTCAAATTCCCATTCTATCAAAAACGTAAAAAAATAAAATTTTAAATTAATTGCATGGGGGGTTACAGATAAATAAATTAGTCTCTGTTGGGCCCAAGATGGATTTATGTTGAACCTATTTTTAATATTTTTTGGCCTAGAATTCTGCAAGTATCTCAATGGTACCCTTTCTTTTTTTTTTCTATTTTTTTTTTAATTTTTAAATTTTTTTAAATTTTTTTATCTATGTATCTGAGGATTTTTTTTGCCATACCTCTTGCGTATGCCCAACAAAATTAAAACAAATCCACTACCAAACCTTATCCATAAACCTCTTCTCTAATTACACGAGTATAAACATATATAAAAATTCCCGTTCCTTAAAAAAAAAAAAAAATGTTTAAATTAATTGCATTGGTACTCAAATTCCCATTCTATCAAAAACGTAAAAAAATAAATTTTTAAATTAATTGCATGGGGGGTTACTGATAAATAAATTAGTCTCTGTTGGGCCCAAGATGGATTTATGTTGAACCTATTTTTAATATTTTTTGGCCTAGAATTCTGCAAGTATCTCAATGGTACCCTTTCTTTTTTTTTTCTATTTTTTTTTTAATTTTTAAATTTTTTTAAATTTTTTTATCTATATATCTGAGGATTTTTTTTGCCATACCTCTTGCGTATGCCCAACAAAATTAAAACAAATCCACTACCAAACCTTATCCATAAACCTCTTCTCTAATTACACGAGTATAAACAGATATAAAAATTCCCGTTCCTTAAAAAAAAAAAAAAAAAAAATGTTTAAATTAATTGCATTGGTACTCAAATTCCCATTCTATCAAAAACGTAAAAAAATAAAATTTTAAATTAAATTGCATGGGGGGTTACTGATAAATAAATTAGTCTCTGTTGGGCCCAAGATGGATTTATGTTGAACCTATTTTTAACATTTTTGGCCTAGACTTCTGCAGGTATCCCAATGGTACCCTTTATTTTTTTTATTTTATTTTTTTATTTCTTATTTTTTTAATCTATATATCTGAGGAATTTATTGACATACATCTTGCATATGCCCAAAAAAACTAAAATAAATCCACTACCAAACCTTATCCATAAACCTCTTATCTAATTACATGAGTACAAACAGATATAAAAAAATTCCCGTTCTATCAAAAAAAAAAATAAAAATTTAAATTAATTGCATTGGTACTCATGGGGGGTTACTGATAAATAAATTAATCTCTGTTGGGCCCAAGATTGATTTATGTTGTACCTATTTTTTTATATTTTTGGCCTAGACTTTTGCAGGTATCCCTTTCTTTCTTTTTTTTTTAATTTTTAATTTTTTTAATTTTTTATTTATATATCTGAGGAATTTTTTGCCATACATCTTGCGTATGCCCAACAAAATTAAAACAAATCCACTACCAAACCTTATCCATAAACCTCTTATTTAATTACATGAGTATAAACCGAAAAATTCCCATTCTACCAAAAAAAAATAAAAAAAATAAATGTTTTAAATTAATTGCATTGGTACTCATGGGCGGTTACTGATAAATAAATTAGTCTCTGTTGGGCCCAAGATGGATTTATGTTGAGCCTATTTTTAATATTTTTTGGCCTAGAATTCTGCAAGTATCTCAATGGTACCCTTTCTTTTTTTTTCTATTTTTTTTTTAATTTTTAATTTTTTTTAAATTTTTTTATCTATATATCTGAGGATTTTTTTGCCATACATCTTGCGTATGCCCGAGAAAATTAAAACAAATCCACTACCAAACCTTATCCATAAACCTCTTCTCTAATTACATGACTATAAACATATATATAAATTCCCGTTCTATCGAAAAAAAAAAAAAATAATAATTTTTAAATTAATTGCATGGGGGGTTACTGATAAATAAATTAGTCTCTTTTGGGCCCAAGATGGATTTAAGTTGAACCTATTTTTAATATTTTTGGCCTAGACTTCTGCAGGTATTCCAACGGAACCCTTTAATTTAAAAAAAAAAAAATGTTATTTATTTTTTAAAATGTTTTCTCTATATATCTGAGGAATCTATTAACATACCTCTTGCGTATGCCCAAAAAAACTAAAACAAATCCACTACCAAACCTTCTCCATAAAGCTCTTATCTAATTACAGGAGTATAAACAGATAGAAAAATTCCCATTCCATAAAAAAAAAAAAAAAAAAACATGCAAATTTTTCTTTTTCCTTTTTAACAAATTGAATTTGTGTCTTGTTTATTTCTCTGTTTTTCTTTTATTATTGTCATCATGAAAACTTTCTATAAATAAAGAAGGCATAAAATTAATTATTACATTATTCATTAAATTATTAATCAATAAATTGATTTAAAACGATGAATGCCTTACAATTACATATATTTTTTTTAAATTAAAAAATAATAAATATATAATTTGAGCCGGGCCCTCTGATTCCTCTGATACCACATTGTATTGTAACTGTAATGTCCTCTTTAATTTTTTAAATTATTTTAAATTGTTTTTTTAATTGTTGGCGCTCTATACATTCTATATAATACTTATAACGTGTTAATTTAATTATTATTTAAATACAAATTGTTTACTTAGATTATTTTAAATGTCCAGAAATGTATTTACATTTTAATTTAAATTTAAATTTACTGAAATGCTAGGAAATATTTAAAATAATATATTATTGAATTGTTCATTTTTAAATCAATGAAGATACTCTAAATACATTTATTTTTTAAATGAATAATTAATAATTATTATAGGTTGTTAATTTACTTAACTTATCATTTAAATTCAACATTTTCATTTAGATTATTTTAAATGTCCAGAAATGTATTTAAATTTACATTTTCATTTAAATTCATTTTTAATGTCATATTTAACATAATGTATTATTAGATTTTTCATTTTTAAATCCAGGAAGGTATTCTAATTACATTCATTTTTTAAAAATGAATAATTAATACTTATTATAAGTTGTTAATTTATTTAGCTTATTATTTAAAATAACATTTTCATGTAAATTATTTTAAATGTTCAGAAATGTATTTCATAAAAATTTTCATTTAAGTTCATGTAAATGGCTGGATATGTTTCAAATTATTATTTTTCTATAAAATTATTCATTTTTAGATCAATAAGGCATTATAATGAAATTCATGTTTAAATTAATTTTCATCATTATAACCTGTTCGTTTTTTAAAACTTATAATTTAAATTTTAATTTAAATTATTTTAAATGTTCAGAAATGTATTTAAACTTTCATTTTAATTCATTTAAATGCTAGAAAATGTTTACAATTAATTTATGACTAAATTATTCATTTTTAGATCAAGATAGACATTATAATTAAATGAATCTCTTAAAATGAATAATTAATCATATTTTTAATTTGTTAATTTATTTAACATATTGTTTAAATTAAAATGGTCATTTAATTTATTTTAAATATTCAGAAATGTATTTAAAATTTCCTGTAAATGCCAGGAAATGTTTCAAATGAATTTATGATTACATTATTAATTTTTAAATCAATAATAATTTAATATATTTTTTTAAATAATTATTAGAATTTATTTATTTAACTTATTATTTAAATTTTAATTGAAATTATTTTAATAGTTCAGCAATGTATTTAAAATTTCATTTAAATGACTGGTATAAATGGGAACCTTTACTGTTCATTTACTGTACACCTCCAATATCCCATTTGCTTACTTATAATCTATGTTGTTGTACTTTAAAACAATAAAATATTTGAACAAGAAATTCATTTAAATGCTAGGAAAGTTTTAAAAATAATTTATGATTAAATTATTTAATTTTAGATCAATATAGGCATTATAATTGCATTCGTTTTTTTAAACGTATAATTAAAACTAATAACAATTTGTTAATTTATTTAACATATTGTTTAAAGTAAAATGGTAATTTAATTTATTTTAAATGTTTAGAAATGTATGTAAAATTTTATGTGAATGCCAGGAAATGTTTAAAATTAATTTAGGATTAAATTATTCATTTTTAAATCAATAAAGGCATTATATTTAAAAATATTTTTTAAAGTAATAATTATTCGAATTTGTTCATTTATTTAACTTAGAAATGTATTTAAACGTTAATTTAAATTCATTTAAATGCTAGGAAATATTTAAAATTAATTTATTATTAAATTATTCATTTTTAGATCAATATAGGCATTATAATTACATTCAATTTTAAAAACGTAATAATTAAAAATAATCACAATTTGTTAATTTATTTAACATATTGTTTGAATTAAATTTTTTATTTAATTTTTTTTTAAATGTTCAGAAATGTATTTCAATTTTTATGTAAATGCCAGGAAACGTTTCAAATTCATTTATGATTAAATTATTCATTTTTAAATCAGTAAAGGCATTATATTTAAATAATTTTTTTAAAATGATAACTATTAGAATTTGTTCATTTATTTAACTTATTATTTAAATTTTCATTTAAACTATTTTAAATGTTCAGAAATGTATTTAAATTTAAATTTTAATGTCAATCCATTTAAATGCTGGGCAACGTTTAAAAATAACTTATTATTAAATTATTCCTTTTTAAATCAGTGGAGGCATTATGATTAAATACAAATTTTAAATGAATAACTAATTATTATAATTTGTTAATTTTTTTAAGTTATCATTTAAATGAAAATTTTTCATTTAAATTATTTTAAAAGTTCAGAAATGTTCAAAATATCCTCTAAAGCTCCTATATTGAAAGATAAAAGAAAAAAAATACATATAGAAGCCTAAATGATTGTTTGGGATCTCCGGGGCTGGATAGATGGTGCTCGGAGGTGGGTAGGTGGGGGGGACAAGGTATGGTGCTCAGAGGTGGGTAGGGGGTGGACAAGGGATGGTGCTCAGAGATGGGTAGGGGGTGGAACCAAGGGATGGTGCTCGGAGGTGGGTAGGGGGTGGACAAGGGATGGTGCTCAGAGATGGGTAGGGGGTGGAACCAAGGGATGGTGCTCGGAGGTGGGTAGGGGGTGGAACCAAGGGATGGTGCTCGGAGGTGGGTAGGGGGTGGAACCAAGGGATGGTGCTCAGAGGTGTGTAGGGGGTGGAACCAAGGGACGGTGCTCAGAGGTGGGTAGGGGGTGGAACCAAGGGACGGTGCTCGGAGGTGGGTAGGGGGTGGAACCAAGGGACGGTGCTTGGAGGTGGGTAGGGGGAGGAACCAATGAACGGTGCTTGGAGGTGGGTAGGGGGTGGAACCAAGGGATGGTGCTCGGAGGTGGGTAGGGGGAGGAACCAATGAACGGTGCTTGGAGGTGGGTAGGGGGTGGAACCAAGGGATGGTGCTCAGAGGTGGGTAGGGGGTGGAACCAAGGGACGGTGCTCGGAGGTGGGTAGGGGGTGGAACCAAAGGACGGTGCTCGGAGGTGGGTAGGGAGTGGAACCAAGGGATGGTGCTCGGAGTTGGGTAGGGAGTGGAAGAAAGGGACGATGCTCGGAGGTGGGTAGGGGGTGGAACCAAGGGACGGTGCTCGGAGGTGGGTAGGGGGTGGAACCAAGGGACGGTGCTTGGAGGTGGGTAGGGGGTGGAACCAAGGGACGGTGCTTGGAGGTGGGTAGGGGGTGGAACCAAGGAACGGTGCTTGGAGGTGGGTAGGGGGTGGAACCAAGGGACGGTGCTTGGAGGTGGGTAGGGGGTGGAACCAAGTGACGGTGCTCGGAGGTGGGTAGGGGGTGGAACCAAGGGATGGTGCTTGGAGGTGGGTAGGGGGTGGAACCAAGGGATGGTGCTCAGAGGTGGGTAGGGGGTGGAACTAAGGGATGGTGCTTGGAGGTGGGTAGGGGGTGGAACCAAGGGATGGTGCTCAGAGGTGGGTGGAGTAGCTAAAACAAGGGGTGACTCGGAAGGGAGGAGTTCCTGCACCTTTGCTCTGATAAATAGGTATCTATATCTCCAGCATAATAATACATGGATTTGCCTGAATCCTCCTCCTCCCTGGAGGGGGGAATGGAGGGAAAAACCAAAACACGTCCTCTCCACAATCCCTTCCTTAAGTTACCTTCTCCCTCCCCCCCAGATGTCCTCTGAGGGGAACCCCTCAGGAGCCCCTCACCCAGGAGAGCACCACAGCAGGCGTGTCCTCTTCCTTCACTCTCCACATGGCCAGAACCCCAGCACCGCCCACCTAATAAAGGGATTCCCATCACCTGACCCAGTCTCCACCCACCTACATTCCCCCCAATACAGACCTCTTCCCCAACATAGACCCCCCCCCCCCAGTACTGATCTGTTCTCCACAGTACTGACCTCACCCCCTCCTACAGACGTACAGATCACAGGCACCCCAGTTCTGAACTCCCCCCCCCAGTACAGATCAAAGAGACTTCCTCAGTTCAGACCCTCTCCTCCCAAGTACAGACTCCTCCCCTTCCCCAGTATAGGCAACAGACCCCAAGAGAGATACCCCCCCAGTATACCCCCCCCCCATCAGTACAGATCTCTCCCCCGTCAGTACAGACCTTTCCCCTCCATCAGTACAGACCTTCCACCCTCCAGTACAGATCTCTCCCCCATCAGTAAAGTTCTCTCCCCCCCCTCCCATCAGTACAGACCTCACACCTTCCAGTATACATCTCTCTCCCCCATCTGTACAGATCTCCCCCAGTCAGTACAGGCCTCATCCACCACCCAGTACAGACCTCCCCTCCCTCCAGTACAAATCTCTCCCCCCACCAATACAGATCTCTCCCCCATCAGTACAGATCTCTCCCCTGTCAGTACAGACCTTTTCCCCCATCAGTACAGACCTACCCCCTTCAGTACAGATCTCTCCCCCCTCCGGTACAGACCTTCCCCCCTCCAGTACAGATCTCTCCCCCCTCCAGTACAGACCTTCCCCCTCCAGTACAGATCTCTCCCCCCTCCAGTACAGACCTTCCCCCTCCAGTACAGATCTCTCCCCCCTCCAGTACAGACCTTCCCCCCTCCAGAACAGATCTCTTCCCCCTCCAGTACAGACCTTCCCCCCTCCAGTACAGATCTCTCCCCCCTCCAGTACAGATCTTTCCTCCTAGTCCCTCTTGTGGTTTGATGCTTGGAATAGACTTCCAGCAGAGGCAGTGAGTCAGTCCACAGAACGTGGATTCAGACATACATATCTACCACTCCTCTATGTACAGACCTTTCCTCCCCCAGTACAGACCCCTCCCCTTTCCCCAATACAGACCTTTCCTCCCCCAGTACAGACCTTTCCCCTTTCCCCAATACAGACCTTTCCTCCCCAGTACAGACCCCTCCTCTTTCCCCAATACAGACCTTTCCTCCCCCAGTACAGACCCCTCCCCTTTCCCCAATACAGACCTTTCGTCCTCCAGTACAGATCCCTCCCCTTTCCCCAATACAGGCCTTTCGTCCTCCAGTACAGACCCCTCCCCTTTCCCCAATACAGGCCTTTCGTCCTCCAGTACAGACCCCTCCCCTTTCCCCAATACAGGCCTTTCGTCCTCCAGTACAGACCTCTCCCCTTTCCCCAATACACACCACAGATGCCAGTACAGACCCCTCCCCTTTCCCCAATACAGACCACAGATGCCAGTACAGATCTCTCCCCTTTCCCCAATACAGACCACAGATGCCAGTACAGACCCCTCCCCTTTCCCCAATACAGACCACAGATGCCAGTACAGACCTCTCCCCTTTCCCCAATACAGACCACAGATGCCAATACAGACCCCTCCCTTTTCCCCAATACAGACCTCAGATGCCAGTACAGACCCCTCCCCTTTCCCCAATACAGACCACAGATGCCAGTACAGATCCCTCCCCTTTCCCCAATACACACCACAGATGCCAGTACAGACCCCTCCCCTTTCCCCAATACAGACCACAGATGCCAGTACAGACCCCTCCCCTTTCCCCAATACAGACCACAGATGCCAGTACAGACCCCTCCCCTTTCCCCAATACAGACCACAGATGCCAGTACAGATCCCTCCCCTTTCCCCAATACAGACCACAGATGCCAGTACAGACCCCTCCCCTTTCCCCAATACAGACCACAGAAGCCAGTACAGACCCCTCCCCTTTCCCCAATACACACCACAGATGCCAGTACAGACCCCTCCCCTTACCCCAATACAGACCACAGATGCCAGTACAGATCCCTCCCCTTTCCCCAATACAGACCACAGATACCAGTAGAGACCCCTCCCCTTTCCCCACTACAGACCACAGATGCTGGTACCATCTGTGAGGGGGGGAGTGTGAGGGGGGATTTGGGGGGGGGGTTGTGCTAGAAGAGGTGATATGGTAAAGGGGGGAGGAGAATTGTGCTAGAAGAGGAAATTTTTGGGGAGAAGAACTTGTGCTAGGAGGGGTGATTGGGGGGAATATGTGTGGGAGGGGGGATTTGGAGTGTGTGGGGGGGATGAGTACTTGGAGGGGAAATTTAAGGGGACTTGTGGTAGAAGGGGTGATTTTTTTTGGGGGGAGGGGTCATTTGTGCTGTAGGGATATGGGGGATTGGAGGGGGGCAAAGATCTGTGGTTAGAGGGGGGACTTCAGCAGGGGGGTTAATTTGTATGCTTGGGGGATAAACATGTACAATAGTTCTCAATTTTAGGGGGGAGATTTTTGCTGAAACATAATGTTCATATATCTTGGGGGGGGGTGCAGTTTGGCCTGTTGCCCCGGGCTCTAGATGGCCTTGTTCCGGACTGGAACCTGCTGCTGGCCACCAGCCTCTCTGCCCTGATAGACGTGGAGGGTTGGTGTGATGTACCGGCTGCACAGCAGGGAGCGCTATGGAATATGATCCATAGTGCGGGGGGGGCATTATATGGGGGGGGTGATGGAATATGATCCATAGTGGCGGGGGGGTGATGGAATGTGATCCATAGTGCGGGGGGGCATTATATGGGGGGGAGGTGATGGAATATGATCCATAGTGCGGGGGGGGGGTATTATATGGGGGGGGTGATGCAATATGATACATAGTGCCGGGGGGGTGATGGAATATGATCCATAGTGTGGGGGGGGGCATTATATGGGGGGAGTGATGGAATATGATCCATAGTGCGGGGGGGGTATTATATGGGGGGGGTGATGGAATATGACCCATAGTGCCGGGGGGGTGATGGAATATGATCCATAGTGGCGGGGGGGTGATGGAATATGATCCATAGTGCGGGGGGCATTATATGGGGGGGAGGTGATGCAATATGATACATAGTGCCGGGGGGGTGATGGAATATGATCCATAGTGTGGGGGGGGGGGCATTATATGGGGGGAGTGATGGAATATGATCCATAGTGCGGGGGGGTATTATATGGGGGGGGGTGATGGAATATGACCCATAGTGCCGGGGGGGTGATGGAATATGATCCATAGTGCGGGGGGGGCATTATATGGGGGGAGTGATGGAATATGATCCGTAGTGCGGGGGGGGCATTATATGGGGGGGGTGATGGAATATGATCCATAGTGCGGGGGGGCATTATATGGGGGGGGTGGAATATGATACATAGTGCGGGGGGGACATTATATGGGGGGTTGATGGAATACGATCCATAGTGAGGGGGGGGGCATTATATGGGGGGGTGGAATATGATACATAGTGCGGGGGGGACATTATATGGGGGGGTGATGGAATACGATCCATAGTGCGGGGGGGCATTATATGGGGGGGTGGAATATGATACATAGTGCGGGGGGACATTATATGGGGGGGATGATAGAATATGATCCATAGTACGGGGGGGACATTATATGGGGGGGTGGAATATGATCCATAGTGCGGGGGGGGGCATTATATGGGGGGGATGATGGAATATGATCCATAGTGTGGGGGGGACATTATATGGGGGGGTGGAATATGATCCATAGTGCGGGGGGGGGCATTATATGGGGGGGATGATGGAATATGATCCATAGTGCGGGGGGGCATTATATGGGGGGGATGATGGAATATGATCCATAGTGCGGGGGATGGGGGGACATTATGTGGGGGGGTGATGCACTGCCTGACTCTCCTGTCATGAGACAAGGAGGTCACACGGGCCCCCTGGAGCACAGGTAGGGTCACCATTGTGACCCCTGCAACCCCTGAGGCTCTGCCCATGCTTCACTAACATCTTCACAATGAATTTGTAACTTTTTTTAAAATCGATCTTTAGTTCCTTAGAGTTGTCCAGACAAATCGTTCTGCGGGGAAATCACAGTTCCTGCCGGATAATTCGGGACGTATATATCCCCGCCACCTCCACCCCTCCGGAGACCCATCATCCTCTATTATCCTCCATCATCCTCCATTATCCTCCATTATCCTCCAGCACAAAGCGGACTGCGCTCGTTTCCGTATGTGTTCTTCTGCCACAGACTGTCTGAATGTTCTGTGATATGTCCTTGAAGGGGTCGTTCATTCCGGGTCGTTCATTCTCCCCCTCCCCCCCCCCCAGAGAGTCGCTGGCAAGAGCACATAATCACATAGACAACTCTCGTGGTTTGATGGACAACTCTGGGCTTTGAAGACGAAGTGGCCCCTCGAAGTATTACTCAGGGGACACACGGCCTGAATGATCTCGGTGAAAGGTCGATCGAACAGACGGAATCGTTCCGATTTATCATTTCGACACCTTTGAGACCTTTGGAGGCTGAATACAGATTTGAAAAAATCCGGCAATTTCTCGGTTGGGATGTCGCTAAAGAATACAGTCTGGATGTGGATATACACTCACCGGCAGGGGCGGACTGACAACTCATGGGGCCCCCGGGCAATAGGGGATCATGGGGCCCCTGTGTCCTTGCCCAAACTCAAAAAAGCCTATGAAAAAGGTACCAGGGGCATCTCATGGGGCCCCCTACTAACCCCGGGCCCTCGGGTAGTCCCCGAGTTTCCAAATGGTCAGTCCGCCCCTGGCTCATCGGCCACTTTATTAGGTCCGCCTGTTCAATGGCTCGGTAGCACTAATTGCTAATCAGCCAATCACACGGCAGCAACTCGGTGCATTTTGACGCGGTGAAGACGACTTGCTGAAGTTCAAACCGATCTTCAGAATGGGGAAGAAAGGGAATTAAAGTGACTTTGAACGTGGCGTGGTTGTCGGTGCCAGACGGGCTGCTCTGAGTATTTTTTAAAAAAATGGGATTTTCCCGCACAACCATCTCTGGGGTTTACAGAGAATGGTCTGAAAAAGAAAATATCCAGCGAGTGGCAGTTGTGTGGAGGAAAATGCCTTGTTGAGGTCAGAGGTCAAAGGTCAGAGGAGAATGGGCAGACTGGTTGGAGATGATAGAAAGGCAACAGGAACTCCAATAACCCCTCGATACACCCAAGGTATGCAGAATACCATCTCTGAACGCACAACACGTCCAACCTTGAAGCAGATGGCCTACAGCAGCAGAAGACCACACCGGGGGCCACTCCTGTCAGCTAAGAACAGGAAACGGAGGCTACAATTCACACAGGATCACCAAAATTGAACAATAGAAGATTGGAGAAACGTTGCCGGGTCTGATGAGTCTCAATTTCAGCTGCAACATTCAGATGGTAGGGTCAGAATTTGGTGTAAACAACATGAAAGTGTAGATCCATCCTGCCTTGTATCAATGGTTCAGGCTGGTGGTGGTGGTGTCATGGTGTGGTGGATCCATCCTGCCTTGTATCAATGGTTCAGGCTGGTGGTGGTGGTGTCATGGTGTGGTGGATCCATCCTGCCTTGTATCAATGGTTCAGGCTGGTGGTGGTGTCATGGTGTGGTGGATCCATCCCGCCTTGTATCAATGGTTCAGGCTGGTGGTGGTGTCATGGTGTGGTGGATCCATCCTGCCTTGTATCAATGGTTCAGGCTGGTGGTGGTGGTGTCATGGTGTGGTGGATCCATCCTGCCTTGTATCAATGGTTCAGGCTGGTGGTGGTGTCATGGTGTGGTGGATCCATCCTGCCTTGTATCAATGGTTCAGGCTGGTGGCGGTGGTGTTATGGTGTGGTGGATCCATCCCGCCTTGTATCAACGGTTCAGGCTGGTGTTGGAAGAAACACAAAACAAGTGTCAGTCTCCCTAGGTCTGGTGCACCATGCAAGATCTCACCTCGTGGAGTGTCAATGATCATGAGAACAGTGAGGAATCATCCCAGAACTACACGTGAGGATCTTGTCAATGATCTCCGGCCAGCTGGGACCACAGTCACCAAGAAAACAATTGGTAACACACTACGCCGACAAGGACTGAAATCCTGCAGTGCCCGCAAGGTCCCTCTGCTCAAGAAAGCCCATGTCCAGGCCCGTCTGAAGTCTGCCACTGAACATCTGAATGATGCAGAGGAGGACTGGTGGGAAGTGTTGTGGTCAGAAGAGACCAAAATCCAGCTCTTTGGCATCAACTCAACTCACCATGTTTGGAGGAGGAGGAATGCTGCCTATGACCCCGAGAACACCATCCCAACTGTGAAACATGGTGGTGGAAACATTCTGCTTTGGGGGTGTTTTTCTGCTAAGGGGACAGGACAACTGCACCGCATCAAAGGGACGATAGACGGGGCAATGTACCCTCAAATCTTGGGTGAGAACCTTCTTCCCTCAGCCAGGGCATTGAAAATGGGTGGTGGGTGGGTGTTCCAGCATGACAATGACCCAAAACACACGGCCAAGGCAACAAAGGAGCGGCTCAAGAAGAAGCACATTAAGGTCCTGGAGTGGCCTAGCCAGTCTCCAGACCTTCATCCGATTGAAAATCTGTGGAGGAGCTGAAAGTTCGAGTTGCCAAACATCAGCCACCAAACCTCAATGACTTGGAGAGGATCTGCCAAGAGGAGTGGGCCAAAATCCCTCCTGAGATGTGTGCGAACCTGGGGGCCAACTCCAGGAAACGTCTGACCTCTGTGATGGCCCACAAGGGATTGGCCACCAAGTACTAAGTCATGTTTTGTGAAGGGGATCAAATCCTTCTTTCCCTGATGAACATGCAGATCCGTCATCATTTGTTAGACGCATTTCTGCTGAATTTGTTGTTGTATTCTGTCTCTCAGTGTCCCCATCAAAGTTCCCCTCTACCCCATGATCCCATCAGAGTCCCACCTTACTCCAGTGTCCCCATCAGAGTCTTCCTCACATCAGGGTCCCATCGGAGTCTCCCTCACATCAGGGTCCCCCCTTATACCAGTTTATCCCATATAAACCCCCCTTACCATAGTGTCCCCATTTGAGTCCCCCTTTACATCAGGGTCCCCATTAGAGTCCCTCCAAACATTAGGATCCCCATCAAAGTTCTCCTTTACCTCATGGTCCCATCAGAGTCCCCCCTTACACCAGTGTCTCCTTTAGAATCACCCTTACATCAGTGTCCCCATCAGACCTTCCCATACATCAGGGTCCCATCAGAGTCTCCCTCACATCAGGGTCCCCCCTTTAACCAGTTTATCCCATATAAACCCCCCTTACCATAGTGTCCCCATTTGAGTCCCCCTTTACATCAGGGTCCCCATCAAAGTTCCCCTCTACCCCATGATCCCATCAGAGTCCCCCCTTACACCAGTGTCCCCATCAGACCTCCCCATACATCAGGGTCCCATCAGAGTCTCCCTCACATCAGGGTCCCCCCTTTAACCAGTTTATCCCATATAAACCCCCCTTACCATAGTGTCCCCATTTGGGTCCCCCTTTACATCAGGGTCCCCATTAGAGTCCCTCCAAACATCAGGGTCCCCATCAAAGTTCCCCTCTACTCCATGATCCCATCAGAGTCCCCCCCTACACCAGTGTCTCCTTTAGAGTTCCCCTTTACATCAGTGTCCCCATCAGACCTCCCAATACATCAGGGTCCCATCAGAGTCTCCCCATACATCAGGGTCCCCCTTTAACCAGTTTATCCCATATAATCCCCCCTTTACCATAGTGTCCCCTTTTGAGCCCCCCCCTACACCAGTGTCTCCTTTAAAGTTACATTTTTGAACCCCGTGTTACTCCCGCCTGTCCTGCAAACCCCAGTCATGTCTGGCCTTACGCTTACGCTGCCCATCTAGCTCCAGGCCCTACTCTGAAGGGGAAGAAGATACCAACTGATCCGAGTCCTCAGTCTGCACATTGAGTCTGAGGATCTGCCACCGACCGTAGCCGTGGGCCAGATAAAATCTCAGAACGGGCCGGGCGTGACCCGTGTGCTGTACTCCGGAGACCCCCGCCTGCTCTAACCCATCAAAGTCTGGCTGGAAATCCAAAGTCGGGAATTACCAGCAAAGGAGAAGGTGGCACGCGATCACAGTGATGGTCACCTTCTCCTTTGCTGGTCATTCCTGATCTTGGATTTCCAGCCAGACACGGCATTGTACGGTGCTGTGAAAAAGTATTTGCCCCCTCAACGATTTTTTTTTTCCATATTTGTCACAATTAAATGACTCGGATCATCCAACATTTTAATATTGCACAAAGATAACCCACGGGTTTTCCAGCATGTTGAAGGTCATGCCAAGGCATCTCAATGGGGTTTAAATCCAGCATGAACGGCCTGTTGAAGGTCATGGCATCTCAATGAGGTTTAAATCCAGCATGAACGGCCTGTTGAGGGCCATGCCACGGCATCTCAATGGGGTTTAAATCCAGCATGAATGGCCTGTTGAAGGTCATGGCATCTCAATGAGGTTTAAATCCAGCATGAACGGCCTGTTGAGGGCCATGCCACGGCATCTCAATGGGGTTTAAATCCAGCATGAATGGCCTGTTGAAGGTCATGCCAAGGCACCTCAATGGGGTTTAAATCCAGCATGAACGGCCTGTTGAAGGCCATGCCACGGCATTTCAGTAGGGTTTAAATCCAGCCAGAACGGCCTGTTGAAGGTCATGCCAAGGCATCTCAGTGGGGTTTAAGTCCAGCATGAACGGCCTGTTGAAGGTCACACCACGGCATCTCAATGGGGTTTAAATCCAGCATGTACAGCCTGTTGAAGGCCATGCCACGGCATCTCAATGGGGTTTAAGTCCGGACTTTGACTAGGCCTCTCCAAAACCTTCATTTGTTTGTTTTTTTGAGTCATTCAGAGGTGGACTTGCTGGTGTGTTTTGGATCATGGTTCTTCTGCACAACCTGAGGTCAGGAACTGATGGCCGGACATTCTCCTTCAGGGTTTTCTGGTAGAGCGCAGAATTCATGGTTCCATCAATTACGGCAAGTCATCCAGGTCCTGAATCCAGACCATCGCGCTACCACCGCCACGTTTAACTGTCGGTATGATGTTCTTTTTATGAACGGGACGCACACCTTCCAAAAAGTAAAACTCTGGTCTCATCAGTCCACAGAAAATTCGCCCGAATGTCTTGGGGATAATCAAGATGTTTTTTGGTCCAATGTGAGAAGAACCTTTGTGGTTTTTTTGGTCAGCGGTGGCTTTGGCCTTGGAACTCTCCCATGAAGGCCATGTTTGCCCGTTCTCTTTCTTATTGTTGAATCACGAACACCGACCTTACCTGGAGCAAGTGAGGCCTGCAGGTCTTTAGATGTTGTTCTGGGTTCTTTTAGGACCTCCATGATGAGTCGTCGTCATGCTCTAGGAGTCATTTTGGTCGGCCGGCCACTCCTGGGATGGTAGGACCTCCTGGATGAGTCATCCTTGTGCTCTAGGAGTCATTTTGGTCGGCTGGCCACTCCTGGGATGGTAGGACCTCCTGGATGAGTCGTCGTCATGCTCTAGGAGTCATTTTGGTCGGCTGGCCACTCCTGGGATGGTAGGACCTCCTGAATGAGTCATCCTTGTGCTCTAGAAATCATTTTGGTCGGCCGGCCACTCCTGGGATGGTAGGACCTCCTGGATGAGTCGTCGTCATGCTCTAGGAGTCATATTTGGTCGGCCGGCCACTCCTGGGATGGTAGGACCTCCTGGATGAGTCATCATCATGCTCTAGGAGTCATTTTGGTTGGCCGGCCACTCCTGGGATGGTAGGACCTCCTGGATGAGTCGTCGTCGTGCTCTAGGAGTCATATTTGGTCGGCCGGCCACTCCTGGGATGGTAGGACCTTCTGGATGAGTCGTCGTCATGCTCTAGGAGTCATTTTGGTTGGCTGGCCACTCCTGGGATGGTAGGACCTCCTGGATGAGTCGTCGTCGTGCTCTAGGAGTCATATTTGGTCGGCCGCCCACTCCTGGGATGGTAGGACCTCCTGGACGAGTCGTCGTCGTGCTCTAGGAGTCATATTTGGTCGGCCGGCCACTCCTGGGATGGTAGGATCTCCTGGATGAGTCGTCGTCATGCTCTAGGAGTCATTTTGGTTGGCCAGCCACTCCTGGGAAGGTTCACCACGGTTCCTCGTTTTCTCCATTTGTGGATAATGGCTCTCACCGTGATTCGCTGGAGCCCCAAAGCCTTAGAAATGGCTTTTTTTTTTAACCCTTTCCGCCAATGACTTTGTTCTCTGTTCTTGAAACGATTTAGATGGCGGCATGACGTGTTTCTTTTTGAGATCTTTTAGCGCGCTTCACTTTGTCCGACAGCTTCTACTTAGAGCGGAGTTCCAGCTGAAAAAAAAAAAAAAAAAGTCAGCAACTACAAAAATAAATAAATAAATAAATAAATATTGTTAAAAGTCCTTGTGGGATTTATTTCAATTTTTTTTTTTTTTTTGTGTATTTTGTTATTTTAATTTTTTTTTTCACGGAACGAAAATATATGTAAAAAAAAAAGTAAAATGAAAAAAAAAATGCTACACTACATAAATATTGTTAAAAGTAAAAACAAAAAAAACAAGAAAAACCACTTTGCACAGCAGTATAGAAAAAGTTGAAAATGTATGATCTTTTTCAACCAAATTATACCTAAACTCAATAATAAAAAAAAAAAGTTTTAGCGGATCATTTTGCTGAAACTTCCTTTGTGCTACACTACATAAATATTATTAAATGTAAAAAAAAAAAAAAACACTTTGCACAGTAGTATAGAAAAAGTATAAAATGTATGATCTTTTTTCAATTAAATTATACCTAAACACAATAAAAAAAAAAAAGTAGAAATTTTACACAAACAGATCAAATACACGACCTATCTATTTCCATGTGTTTTTTTTATATCTTTTTTTGTGTATTTTGTTATTTTAATTTTTTTTGCAGAATGAAAATATATGTAAAAAAAAGTAAATTAAAAAAAAAATGCTATACTACATAAATATTAAAAGTAAAAAAAAAAAAATGCTACACTACGTAAATATTATTTAAAGTAAAAAAAAAAACATTATTAGCTTTCTCTTAAAATGTTATATTTTTTTTTAAAGGAAAAAAAGAAAAAATCTGATTTGAATGATTGCCCATTGCTTTGATGTATGTGAAACATATGTGTATTGGCCGAGGCGTGATGCTTCGTACTGAACCTTCGGCGTGCCAAGACCTCCATGAAAAATATGTAATTACACAAGAAATAAAAGCGATTAATAATGAGAAGCGACTTTTGAGTTCGGCGCTTCAAAAAAAAAAGTTTTTTAATGACTTCCATCCCATCAGATATGGTTTTGGCTCGGAGACGGATCGCCGTTCCCCATGGCTCAGGACCAAACCCACGGCTTGGAAGGTGGACTTCAGGGCTGTATGAAGGATTGATACAATGTATCTACTGAATGTCAAGGATAGGCAACATTTCCTGCCCGTATTGCTGAAAAAATGTGTGCCCCCCGCCTCAGTGTCCTCCCCCAACATTCCTGACACCCACTGTACCCACTGGACCGAAAAAAGTGTAGGTGACCACACACAGAAAAAGTGCACTTAAGCTGCGTCTTATGGTCCTCACCCAAAGAAGAAGAACCCTTCCCTGCCCCTCCTCGGGTTCAAGACTCCAGCAAAGACACAGCCAAAAGGCTCAGTGGACCCTGCTCCTCATTGGCTGAAGATGACCAATGAGCACTGAGTGAGGGGTTCTTCCGTAGAGAGACCCCCAAGACAGGGGAAGAAGAAACCTGATGGATACGCAACCTCCCCCCCAGACTTCACAGTAGGCCTGAATACCCCACCATCGGTGCCAAAGTGCAAGACAATGGCTAGGCCTTATGGCCAGGTACACCAAAACACCAAAAGTAAACCAAAAAAGTGCACCGAAGGTTGTCATATGGTCCTCTCCTGAAGAAGAAGGACCCTTCCCTGCCCCTCCTCAGGTTCAAGACTCCTGATGCAGGCAAGACACAGCCAAAAGGCTCAGTGGACCCCGCTCCTCATTGGCTGAAGACGACCAACGAGGACTGAGTGAGGGGTTCTTCCGTAGAGAGACCACCAAGACAGGGGAGGAAAAAACCTGATAACTACACAACTCCCCCCCAGACTTCACAGTAGGCCTGAAGACCCCACCATGGGTGCCAAAGTGCAAGACAACGGCTAGGCCTTAGGGCCACGGAACAAAGATCTCCTCAACAGCATTCCTGACACCCAACACATACCTCCCAACATTTTTGGAGCCTAATAAAAAACAACAAAAGTGAACCAAAAAAGTGTAGGTGAACGCACACAAAAAAAGTGCACTTAAGGTTGTCATATGGTCCTCTCCCGAAGTAGAAGAACCCTTCCCTGACCCTCCTCAGGTTCAAGATTCCTGATGGAGGCCAGACAGAGCCAAAAGGCTCAGTGGACCCCGTTCCTCATTGGCCAAAGATGACCAACGAGCACTGAGTGAGGGGTTCTTCCATAGAGAGACCCCCAAGACAGGGGAGGAAGAAACCTGATGGTTACGCAACCTCCCCCCCTAGACTTCACAGTAGGCCTGAATACCCCACCATCGGTGCCAAAGTGCAAGACAATGGCTAGGCCTTATGGCCAGGTACACCAAAACACCAAAAGTAAACCAAAAAAGTGCACCGAAGGTTGTCATATGGTCCTCTCCTGAAGAAGAAGGACCCTTCCCTGCCCCTCCTCAGGTTCAAGACTCCTGATGCAGGCAAGACACAGCCAAAAGGCTCAGTGGACCCCGCTCCTCATTGGCTGAAGACGACCAACGAGGACTGAGTGAGGGGTTCTTCCGTAGAGAGACCACCAAGACAGGGGAGGAAAAAACCTGATAACTACACAACTCCCCCCCCAGACTTCACAGTAGGCCTGAAGACCCCACCATGGGTGCCAAAGTGCAAGACAACGGCTAGGCCTTAGGGCCACGGAACAAAGATCTCCTCAACAGCATTCCTGACACCCAACACATACCTCCCAACATTTTTGGAGCCTAATAAAAAACAACAAAAGTGAACCAAAAAAGTGTAGGTGAACGCACACAAAAAAAGTGCACTTAAGGTTGTCATATGGTCCTCTCCCGAAGTAGAAGAACCCTTCCCTGACCCTCCTCAGGTTCAAGATTCCTGATGGAGGCCAGACAGAGCCAAAAGGCTCAGTGGACCCCGTTCCTCATTGGCCAAAGATGACCAACGAGCACTGAGTGAGGGGTTCTTCCATAGAGAGACCCCCAAGACAGGGGAGGAAGAAACCTGATGGTTACGCAACCTCCCCCCCTAGACTTCACAGTAGGCCTGAATACCCCACCATCGGTGCCAAAGTGCAAGACAATGGCTAGGCCTTATGGCCAGGTACACCAAAACACCAAAAGTAAACCAAAAAAGTGCACCGAAGGTTGTCATATGGTCCTCTCCTGAAGAAGAAGGACCCTTCCCTGCCCCTCCTCAGGTTCAAGACTCCTGATGCAGGCAAGACACAGCCAAAAGGCTCAGTGGACCCCGCTCCTCATTGGCTGAAGACGACCAACGAGGACTGAGTGAGGGGTTCTTCCGTAGAGAGACCACCAAGACAGGGGAGGAAAAAACCTGATAACTACACAACTCCCCCCCCAGACTTCACAGTAGGCCTGAAGACCCCACCATGGGTGCCAAAGTGCAAGACAACGGCTAGGCCTTAGGGCCACGGAACAAAGATCTCCTCAACAGCATTCCTGACACCCAACACATACCTCCCAACATTTTTGGAGCCTAATAAAAAACAACAAAAGTGAACCAAAAAAGTGTAGGTGAACGCACACAAAAAAAGTGCACTTAAGGTTGTCATATGGTCCTCTCCCGAAGTAGAAGAACCCTTCCCTGACCCTCCTCAGGTTCAAGATTCCTGATGGAGGCCAGACAGAGCCAAAAGGCTCAGTGGACAACGTTCCTCATTGGCCAAAGATGACCAACGAGCACTGAGTGAGGGGTTCTTCCATAGAGAGACCCCCAAGACAGGGGAGGAAGAAACCTGATGGTTACGCAACCTCCCCCCCCAGACTTCACAGTAGGCCTGAAGACCCCACCATCGGTGCCAAAGTGCAAGACAATGGCTAGGCCTTATGGCCAGGTACACCAAAATACCAAAAGTAAACCAAAAAAGTGCACCGAAGGTTGTCATATGGTCCTCTCCTGAAGAAGAAGGACCCTTCCCTGCCCCTCCGCAGGTTCAAGACTCCTGATGGAGGCAAGACACAGCCAAAAGGCTCAGTGGACCCCGCTCCTCATTGGCTGAAGACGACCAGCGAGCACTGAGTGAGGGGCTCTTCCGTAGAGAGACCACCAAGATACGGAAGGAAGAAACCTGATGGCTACCCAACCTTCCCTCAGACTTCTCAGTAGGCCTGAAGACCCCACCATGGGTGCCAAAGTGCAAGACAATGGCTAGGCCTTAGGACCAGGTAACAAAGATCTCCTCCCCGCAGCATTCCTGACACCCAACACATACCTCCCAACATTTTTGGAGCCAAAACAAAACAACAAAAGTAAACCAAAAAAAGCGTAGGTGACCACACACAAAAAAGTGCACCGAAGGTTGTCATATGGTCCTCTCCTGAAGAAGAAGAAGAACCCTTCCCTGACCCTCCTCGGGTTCAAGACTCCTGAGGCCAAAGAAACACTACAAAGCAAAAGGAAGATTTTCTTAAAGGAACTTTTTTTTTTTTAATGGACACCATTTTCCCCTCATGCAGTCCTCCTGGCAAAAAAAAAAAAATTTGAGCATTTCACTGAAAATTTAAATTTTCTATTTTATCCCAGAAAAAAAAGTAGTAACAATTTACAAAAACAATACGCAGCAATGTTTTCTTTTTTACTTTTTTTTAAAGATGTATTTTAATTTTTAAAGTTTTTATTTTTTGTTAAATAACAACATACATGGAAAAAAAAAATTGAGGCTAATTTCACTGATAATTAATTAAAGCAAAATGTATTATTTTGTCCAAATTACTTCGCCCATACCCAGTTCTAACCCTTCCTCGCACTACCCAAAATTATTAAATTATTCCAGAAAAAAAAAAAGAAGTAACAATTTACAAAAACAACACGCAACAATTTTTTTTTTACTTTTTTTAAATATGTATTTTATTATTTAAAGTTTTTTTTTCTGTTAAATAACAACAACATACATAAAAAGGCAAAAAAGGTTACATTACAAAGCAAAGTAACAATTTACAAAAACAATATGCGACAATGTATTTTTTGTTTTTTTTAACTTTTTTTTTTTAATATGTATTTTATTATTTAAATTTTTTATTTTTTGTTAAATAACAACATACATGGAAAAAAAAAATTGAGGCTAATTTCACTGATAATTAATTAAAAGCAAAATGTATTATTTTGTCCAAATTACTTCGCCCATACCCAGTTCTAACCCTTCCTCGCACTACCCAAAATTATTAAATTATTCCAGAAAAAAAAAAAGAAGTAACAATTTACAAAAACAACACGCAACAATTTTTTTTTTACTTTTTTTAAATATGTATTTTATTATTTAAAGTTTTTTTTTCTGTTAAATAACAACAACATACATAAAAAGGCAAAAAAGGTTACATTACAAAGCAAAGTAACAATTTACAAAAACAATATGCGACAATGTTTTTTTTGTTTTTTTTAACTTTTTTTTTAATATGTATTTTATTATTTAAATTTTTTATTTTTTGTTAAATAACAACATACATGGAAAAAAAAAATTGAGGCTAATTTCACTGATAATTAATTAAAAGCAAAATGTATTATTTTGTCCAAATTACTTCGCCCATACCCAGTTCTAACCCTTCCTCGCACTACCCAAAATTAATAAATTATTCCAGAAAAAAAAAAAGAAGTAACAATTTACAAAAACAACACGCAACAATTTTTTTTTTACTTTTTTTAAATATGTATTTTATTATTTAAAGTTTTTTTTTTCTGTTAAATAACAACAACATACATAAAAAGGCAAAAAAGGTTACATTACAAAGCAAAGTAACAATTCACAAAAACAATATGCGACAATTTTTTTTTTGTTTTTTTTAACTTTTTTTTTTAATATGTATTTTATTATTTAAATTTTTTATTTTTTGTTAAATAACAACATACATGGAAAAAAAAAATTGAGGCTAATTTCACTGATAATTAATTAAAAGCAAAATGTATTATTTTGTCCAAATTACTTCGCCCATACCCAGTTCTAATCCTTCCTCGCACTACCCAAAATTATTAAATTATTCCAGAAAAAAAAAAAGAAGTAACAATTTACAAAAACAACACGCAACAATTTTTTTTTTACTTTTTTTAAATATGTATTTTATTATTTAAAGTTTTTTTTTTCTGTTAAATAACAACAACATACATAAAAAGGCAAAAAAGGTTACATTACAAAGCAAAGTAACAATTTACAAAAACAATATGCGACAATTTTTTTTTGTTTTTTTTAACTTTTTTTTTAATATGTATTTTATTATTTAAATTTTTTATTTTTTGTTAAATAACAACATACATGGAAAAAAAAAATTGAGGCTAATTTCACTGATAATTAATTAAAAGCAAAATGTATTATTTTGTCCAAATTACTTCGCCCATACCCAGTTCTAATCCTTCCTCGCACTACCCAAAATTATTAAATTATTCCAGAAAAAAAAAAAGAAGTAACAATTTACAAAAACAACACGCAACAATTTTTTTTTTACTTTTTTTAAATATGTATTTTATTATTTAAAGTTTTTTTTTTCTGTTAAATAACAACAACATACATAAAAAGGCAAAAAAGGTTACATTACAAAGCAAAGTAACAATTTACAAAAACAATATGCGACAATTTTTTTTTTGTTTTTTTTAACTTTTTTTTTAATATGTATTTTATTATTTAAATTTTTTATTTTTTGTTAAATAACAACATACATGGAAAAAAAAAATTGAGGCTAATTTCACTGATAATTAATTAAAAGCAAAATGTATTATTTTGTCCAAATTACTTCGCCCATACCCAGTTCTAACCCTTCCTCGCACTACCCAAAATTATTAAATTATTCCAGAAAAAAAAAAAGAAGTAACAATTTACAAAAACAACACGCAACAATTTTTTTTTTACTTTTTTTAAATATGTATTTTATTATTTAAAGTTTTTTTTTCTGTTAAATAACAACAACATACATAAAAAGGCAAAAAAGGTTACATTACAAAGCAAAGTAACAATTTACAAAAACAATATGCGACAATTTTTTTTTGTTTTTTTTAACTTTTTTTTTTTAATATGTATTTTATTATTTAAATTTTTTATTTTTTGTTAAATAACAACATACATGGAAAAAAAAAATTGAGGCTAATTTCACTGATAATTAATTAAAAGCAAAATGTATTATTTTGTCCAAATTACTTCGCCCATACCCAGTTCTAACCCTTCCTCGCACTACCCAAAATTATTAAATTATTCCAGAAAAAAAAAAAGAAGTAACAATTTACAAAAACAACACGCAACAATTTTTTTTTTTTACTTTTTTTAAATATGTATTTTATTATTTAAAGTTTTTTTTTTCTGTTAAATAACAACAACATACATAAAAAGGCAAAAAAGGTTACATTACAAAGCAAAGTAACAATTTACAAAAACAATATGCGACAATGTATTTTTTGTTTTTTTTAACTTTTTTTTTTTAATATGTATTTTATTATTTAAATTTTTTATTTTTTGTTAAATAACAACATACATGGAAAAAAAAAATTGAGGCTAATTTCACTGATAATTAATTAAAAGCAAAATGTATTATTTTGTCCAAATTACTTCGCCCATACCCAGTTCTAACCCTTCCTCGCACTACCCAAAATTATTAAATTATTCCAGAAAAAAAAAAAGAAGTAACAATTTACAAAAACAACACGCAACAATTTTTTTTTTACTTTTTTTAAATATGTATTTTATTATTTAAAGTTTTTTTTTTCTGTTAAATAACAACAACATACATAAAAAGGCAAAAAAAGGTTACATTACAAAGCAAAGTAACAATTTACAAAAACAATATGCGACAATGTATTTTTTGTTTTTTTTAACTTTTTTTTTTAATATGTATTTTATTATTTAAATTTTTTGTTAAATAACAACATACATACATAAAATAATAAGGCAGAAAAAGTTACTTTACAAGGCAAACGGAAGATTTTCATAAAGGAACTTTTTTTTTTTTTTTTTTTAATGGAAAAAAAAAAATTGAGGCTAATTTCACTGAAAATTAATTAAAGGCAAAATGTATTATTTTGTCCCTTATTTTGAGCCTTCTGCTCGTGCCCCCTCCCTCTCCTGATTGGCTCAGTGGCTGTCATTGACAGGAGCGGGAGCCGACGGCTCCCACTGTCGCCTCAGCCAATCAGAAGTGAGAGTCCCCAGAGCGCCGAGGTTCTCGTGGACATCGCTGGATGGAGAGGGGGGTTCAGGTGAGTGTTGGGGGGAGGGGCTACACACATAGAATGTATGAAGGTATAGAACCTCGAACCTTTACAACCGCTGTAGTCACTTCCTGCCCACGGCTGCAGTGCACTCGTCCAGTTCTGGGAGGGTGTCCCATGACATCCTCCCAGCACACGCCCCCCCCCCCCCCCCTCACACACACCCAGCGGCGTGCACCCGGAGCTTTCCGTGATCGGAAGGCCAATCACAGCTGATCATCATGTAAATACACATGAGGAAAGGACTGCTGAAGGAGAATCAGTGCAGCCCCTAAAGTGCCTATCAGTGTCCTTCAGTCCTGTCTATCAGTGCCCATCATTGCCGCCTATCAATGCCAATCAGTGCCCATCAGTGCTGCATATTAATGCCCATCAGTTCCTATCATTGCTGCCTATCAGTGCCGCTTATCAGTGCCCATCATTGCTGCCTATCAGTGCCAATCAGTACCGGTTATCAGTGCCCATCATTTCCACCTATTAGTGCCCATCAGTGCTGTATTACAGTGCCCATAATTTCAGCCTATCAATGCCAATCAGTGCCACCTATCAGTACCGGTTATCAGTGCCCATCATTGCCACCTATCAGTGCCCATCAGTGCTGCATTACAGTGCCCATAATTTCAGCCTATCAATGCCAATCAGTGCCACCTATCAGTACCGGTTATCAGTGCCCATCATTGCCACCTATCAGTGCCCATCAGTGCTGCATTACAGTGCCCATAATTTCAGCCTATCAATGCCAATCAGTGCCACCTATCAGTGCCCATCAGTGCTGCATATCAATGCCCATCAGTGCCTATCATTGCCACCTATCAGTGCCCATCAGTACTGCATTACAGTGCCCATAATTTCAGCCTATCAATGCCAATCAATGCCACCTATCAGTGCCCATCAGTGCCGCATATCAATGCCCATCAGTGCCTATCATTGCCGCCTATCAGTGCCAATCAGTGCCACCTATCAGTGCCTTTCAGTCCTGTATGTCAGTGCCCATCATTGCCACCTATCAGTGCCCTTCAGTCCTGTCTATCAGTGCCCATCATTGCCGCATATTAGTTCCCATCAGTACCACCTATCAGTGCCCATCAGTGCCCATCATTGCCGCCTATCAGTGCCCATCAGTGCTGCATATCAATGCCCATCAGTGCCCATCATTGCAGCCTATCAATGCCAATCAGTGCCACCTATCATTGCTGCCTATCAGTGCCCATCAGTGCCACCTATCAGGACCTATCAGTACCACCTATCAATGTCCATTTTTTTTTTTAACATAAAAAAGTAATTTTTACATATATTTGTAAATGCATTCCAATAAATAAATATATATATATTCTGAATGTTGAAATGCGTTTTTATTACAAAATATATGAAAAAGATTTTTCAAGCCATTCTTCAAACATATCCCGCGTGTCTATAGAGATACAAATCTACATTTTTGGAACGGCTTTTACAATAAGTAACAGTATGTGTGAAAATGACTTTTTTATGTTAAAAAATATCTGGAGAATATATTTTTAAAAATATTTTTCATACATTTTGTAATATATAAAAATGCAGCGAAACGATTAAATGTTGGCCGGTCAAACAGATCAGACGTGTGCGTGTGTGTGTGCGCGTGTGTGCGCGTGTGCGTGCGTGTGCGTGCGTGTGTGCGTGCGTGTGCGTGCGTGCGTGCGTGTGTGCGTGCGTGTGTGCATGTGCGTGTGTGTGTGTGTGTGCGTGCGTGTGTGTCTGTGTGTGTGCGTGTGCGTGTGTGTGTGTGCGTGTGTACGTGTGCGTGCGTGTGTGTCTGTGTGTGTGTGCGTGTGTGTCTGTGTGTGTGTGTGTGTGCGCGCGTGCGTGTGTGTCTGTGTGTGTGTGCGTGTGTGTCTGTGTGTGTGCGTGTGTGCGTGTGTGTACGTGTGTGCGTGTGTGTGTGTGTGTGCGTGTGTGTGTGTGCGTGTGTGCGTGTGTGTACGTGTGTGCGTGTGTGTGTGTGCGTGTGTGTGTGTGTGGTCACATGACCACTGCTGGGACAGATGGAGCTTTGTGATTCCTGCAGATCAATAGTTTTTTTCTGACGGTTGAACTTTCTGAGCGCTGCGTCACCAGGCGGAATTTTTCAGTCCTTTCTTCTCGCTCTCTTTCATGAGTTCTATGTATAACCTCTCTATCTGCTTGAACCCGCCGATCCCGCCATCCGCGGCCGCTCAGTATCTACAGTACCTGCGCATCTTTCTTCGGGATCGTTATCGGTTTTATTTTGGGCGCAGGGAGCTGAGATTTGAACTAAAATATCCCTTTTGTACACGCCCCTTAGCGCATTTCAGTTTTCTTCGCACAATTTTTTTGGCGTTGTCGTTTCCGTGACAATAATACTTTTTGTCAGTCGAGAATAACATTTGAGGTCACCGAAAGGAAAACTAGAATCCTCGAGGAACTTTTTTTTGTTTTTCTTTAAGTTGATACATTTTTGAATTGATGTTTTGTATCTTTTTTTTCTGTTTCTAATAATGTTTTTATTTAAAAACATATGTTTAAGTTGCGCCGAGGACGCCGGATTCATAGAGCATCGCGGGGGAGTTTACGGGATCAAACCTGGAGCAGCTGTGCATGGCAACCAATCAGCTTCTATCTTCAGCCCAAGGGGGAGGGGGGGGGGTTGATCCCCTCCTACAATTTTTTTATTTACATAAAGATTAAAAATAAATAATTATTAAATTTATATATATATAAATAAATTTAATAATTATTTATTTTTAATCTTTATGTAAATAAAAAAATATACATATATATATATATATGGCCAAAAATATTGTCCCCGCCCTCCCAATCAGTGCCCGACTTGGACATGCTGAATCATGTACTAAATCGTTGTTGAAATGTTAAAATATTCCCGGTGAATCCACCTAAAGATGAACTCCTGAGCCCCAGGAAGATGACATTGTTTGACAAAAGCACGCCACGCTCCTGACGTCATCACGTATTACAGAGTCCAGAAGCGATCTGTGTATTCCCCTGGGAACACTCATACACTATATTACCAAAAGTATTGTCACCACCCTCCCAACCATGTGATTCAGGTGTTCCAATCCCCTCCCATATCATGTGATTCGGGTGTTCCAATCCCCTCCATGTCATGTGATTCAAGTGTTCCAATCCCCTCCCAATCATGTGATTCAGGTGTTCCAATCCCCTCCCAATCATGTGATTCAGGTGTTCCAATCCCCTCCATATCATGTGATTCAGGTGTTCCAGTCCCCACCATATCATGTGATTCAGGTGTTCCAATCCCCTCCATATCATGTGATTCAGGTGTTCCAGTCCCCTCCCAATCATGTGATTCAGGTGTTCCAATCCCTCCATATCATGTGATTCAGGTGTTCCCATCCCCTCCATATCATGTGATTCAGGTGTTCCCATCCCCTCCCAATCATGTGATTCAGGTGTTCCAGTCCCCACCATATCATGTGATTCAGGTGTTCCAATCCCCTCCATATCATGTGATTCAGGTGTTCCAATCCCCTCCATATCATGTGATTCAGGTGTTCCAATCCCCTCCCAATCATGTGATTCAGGTGTTCCAATCCCCTCCCAATCATGTGATTCAGGTGCTCCAATCCCCTCCATATCATGTGATTCCAGTGTTCCAATCCCCTCCATGGACACAGGTGTATACAATCCATCCCCTAGGCATGCAGACGGCTTCTACAAACATTGGTGAAAGAATGGGTCGCTCTCAGGAGCTCAGTGACTCCAAGCGTGGTCCCGTGATAGGTGGCCACCTGGGCAATAAGTCCATCTGTGACATTTCCTGGCTACTAAATATTCCACGCTCAACTGTTAGTGGGATTATAACAAAGTGGAAGCCACTGGGAACAACAGCCACTCAGCCACCAAGTGGTAGGCCAGGTCACATGACAGGGCGGGGTCAGCGCATGCTGAAGCGCACAGTGCGCAGAAGTCACCAACTGTCTGCAGAGTCAATAACTAAAGACCTCCAAACTTGGTGTGGCCTTCAGATGAGCCCAACAACAGTGCGTAGAGAGCTTCATGGAATGGGTTTCCATGGCCGAGCAGCTGCATCCAAGCCTTCCATCACCAAGTGCAATGCAAAGCGTCGGATGTTGTGGTGTAAAGTACGCCGCCACTGGACTCTAGAGCAGAGGAGACGTGTTCTCTGGAGTGACCAATCACGCTTCTTTATCTGGCAATCCGATGGACGTGTCTGGGTTTGGTGGAGGCCAGGAGAACGGTACTTGCCTGACTGCATTGCGCCAAGTGTAAAGTTTGGTGGAGGGGGGGATTATGGTGGGGGTTGTTCCTCAGGGGTTGGGCTTGGCCCCCTAGTTCCAGTGAAGGGAACTCTTAAGGCTACATTTTGGACAATTTCACGCTCCCAACTTTGTGGGAGGAGTTTGGGGATGGCCCCTTCCTGCTCCAACATGACTGCGCACCAGTGCACAAAGGTGGAGGAACTTGACTGTCCTGCACAGAGTCCTGACCTCAACCCCATAGAACACCTTTGGGATGAATTAGAGCGGAGACTGTGAGCCAGGCCTCCTCCCCCGACATCAGTGCCTGACCTGACAAATGTGCTTCTGGAAGAATGGTCCAACCTTCCCATAGACACCCTCCTAAACCTTGTGGACGGCCTTCCCAGAAGAGTTGAAGCTGTTATAGCTGCAAAGGGCGGGGCCAACCCAATATTGAACCCTACGGACTAAGACTGGGGGGCCATTAAAGGTCATGTGTGTGGAAAGGGTGGGGCCAACTCAATATTGAACCCTATGGACTAAGACTGGGAGGGGCCATTAAAGGTCATGTGTGTGGAAAAGGGCGGGGCCAACTCAATATTGAACCCTACGGACTACGACTGGGGGGCCATTAAAGGTCATGTGTGTGGAAAGGGCGGGGCCAACTCAATATTGAACCCTACGGACTAAGACTGGGAGGGGCCATTAAAGGTCGTGTGAGTGGAAAGGCCAACGCCCAATACTTTTGGCAATATAGTGTATATATATATACTAAGATGTATGCAAAAATAATACAAATATTCTGATAAGAATGAGGTTTCGGAGTGTCTGTAGGAGGGCAGCACTGATATCGGTGCCAATACTTGAACTCGTACAAATGCCCCGATACCTAAAACCAATACCTTTGCTGTTAAATGTCAAATACAAAGTGAACGGGCTCAAATCGCACTGTAAAAAAATGGCATACGATTTAAACGGGAATGCAGTTTGATTCCTGTCCGAATCGCATGCGTTTTCCTTCACTGCTCCTATGTGAACCCGGGTTTGTCACAGTGACTTCTGCCTGGGTTCACACAGGAGTGGTGAAGGAAAACGCATGTGATTCAGGCAGGAATCGCACCACATTCCTGTTAAAATTTGCATGTGATTCTTTCCGTTTATTTTGTATGGCTCAAATCACACTGCTGTATCGGTAATTGTTATCGGCGAGTACAGGTAGAAGACTAGGACAGCCAGGAAGGAAACCAAGGGTCAGGGCAGGTAGAAGACTAGGACAGCCAGGAAGGAAGCCAAGGGTCAGGGCAGGTAGAAGACTCAGATAGCCAGGAACAAAGCCAAGGGTCAGAGAAGGTAGAAGACTTGGATAGCCAGAAACAAAGCCAAGGGTCAGAGAAGGTAGAAGACTCGGATAGCCAGGAACGAAGCCAAGGGTCAGGGCAGGTAGAACACTTGGTTAGCAAAGAAGGTAGGCAAAGATCAGGGCAGGTAGAAGATTTAGATAGACTTAGATAGCCAGGAATGAAGCCAAGGGTCAGGTCAGGTAGGAGATTTGGATAGCCAGGAATAAAGCCAAGGGTCAGTGCAGGTAGAAGACTTAGATAGCCATAAATGAAGCAAAGGGTCAGGTAGGAAACTTGGATAGCCAGGGGTCAGGTCAGGCCGAAGACTTAGATAGCCAGGAATGAAGCCAAGGGTCAGGGCAGGTAGGAGACTTAGATAGCCATGAATGAAGCCAAGGGTCAGGCCAGGTAGGAGACTTGGATAGCCAGGATCAAAGCCAAGGGTAAGGGCAGGTAGACAACTTATATAGCCAGGAATAAAGCCAAGGGTCAGGCCAGGTAGGAGACTTGGATAGCCAGGAATAAAGCCAAGGTTCAGGGCAGGTAGAACACTTGGTTAGCAAAGAAGGTAGGCAAAGGTCAGGGCAGGTAGAAGATTTGGATAGCCAGGAAGGAAGCCATAGGTCAGGGTAGGTAGAAGACTTGGATAGCCAGGAACAAAGCCAGGGGTCAGGGCAGGTAGAAGACTTGGATAGCCAGGAACAAAGCCAAGGGTCAGAGAAGGTAGAAGACTCGGATAGCCAGGAATAAAGCCAAGGGTCAGAGAAGGTAGAAGACTTGGATAGCCAGGAACAAAGCCAAGGGTCAGAGAAGGTAGAAGACTTGGATAGCCAGGAATAAAGCCAAGGGTCAGAGAAGGTAGAAGACTCGAATAGCCAGGAACAAAGCCAAGGGTCAGAGAAGGTAGAAGACTTGAATAGCCAGGAACAAAGCCAAGGGTCAGAGAAGGTAGAAGACTCGGATAGCCAGGAATAAAGCCAAGGGTCAGGGCAGGTAGAACACTTGGTTAGCAAAGAAGGTAGGCAAAGATCAGGGCAGGTAGAAGATTTAGATAGACTTAGATAGCCAGGAATGAAGCCAATGGTCAGGCCAGGTAGGAGACTTGGATAGCCAGCAATAAAGCCAAGGGTCAGTGCAGGTAGAAGACTTAGATAGCCATGAATGAAGCAAAGGGTCAGGTAGGAAACTTGGATAGCCAGGAATAAAGCCAGGGGTCAGGGCAGGCAGAAGACTTAGATAGCCAGGAATGAAGCCAAGGGTCAGGGCAGGTAGGAGACTTAGATAGCCATGAATGAAGCCAAGGGTCAGGCCAGGTAGGAGACTTGGATAGCCAGGATCAAAGCCAAGGGTAAGGGCAGGTAGACAACTTATATAGCCAGGAATAAAGCCAAGGGTCAGGCCAGGTAGGAGACTTGGATAGCCAGGAATAAAGCCAAGGGTCAGGGCAGGTAGAACACTTGGTTAGCAAAGAAGGTAGGCAAAGGTCAGGGTAGGTAGAAGATTTGAATAGCCAGGAAGAAAGCCATAGGTCAGGGTAGGTACAAGACTTGGATAGCCAGGAAGGAAGCCATAGGTCAGGGTAGGTAGAAGACTTGGATAGCCAGGAAGGAAGCCATAGGTCAGGGTAGGTAGAAGCCTTGGATAGCCAGGAAGGAAGCCATAGGTCAGGGTCGGTAGAAGACTTGGATAGCCAGGAAGGAAGCCATAGGTCAGGGCAGGTAGAAGAATTGGATAGCCAGGAAGGAAGCCATAGGTCAGGGCAGGTCGAAGACTTGGAAAGCCAGGAAGGAAGTCATAGGTCAGGGCAGGTAGAAGACTTGGATAGCCAGGAACAAAGCCATAGGTCAGGGTAGGTAGAAGACTTGGAAAGCCAGGAATGAAGCCATAGGTCAGGGTAGGTAGAAGACTTGGATAGCCAAGAATGAAGCCAAGGGTAGACTCAGATAGCCAGGAACAAACCCAAAAGTCAGCATATGGGAATCAAAATAGGAAAGCAGACTGGAAGAAGAGCTTGGTGCCGAACGTGCAAAGGGCTGCAAAGACAGCGAGTCAAGAGCTTCACTGAATTAAAACAACCAAGGCAATGGTAGAAGCCTCTCTGATTAGCTGCAGCCTGACAGGGCAGAAAGGATGCCACTCTGATTGGCTGGAGCATGACTAAGAGACAGATAGCCAGGTTGGGCAGGAACTCATCATGTAGCTGAATTTATTAATCAGCAGGTGAGATCGACTGACACCTATAGCCCTCAGTGCTGCGCAGGAACAAGGTAAGAACATACATGCCCCTCCATGTGATGCACGCATGTGCACATAGGGTTCCGGCAGTCTAGGGTAGACATGGTCTTTGTGGGAAGGTCTCAGGAGGCTACATACATAGTTATACCAAGAAAAAAACCAAAAAGGTGGTCGGAGTGTATATGCAACGCATCAGAAACCATCTCCTACCCATGCACCCTTGCAACCTCACCAACTGGTACCTTTTTCATAGGCTTTTTTGAGTTTGGGCAAGGACACAGGGGCCCCATGATACCCTATTGCCCGGGGGCCCCATGAGTTGTCAGTCCGCCCCTGCTTACAACTCTACTTCCTCCTCTCCTACGCCTCTTACTGTCGGGGTCCCCCAAGGTTCTGTCCTTGGACCTCTCCTCCTCCTCCTACTGTTGGGGTCCCCCAAGGTTCTGTCCTTGGACCTCTCCTATTCTCCATCTACACTTCTTCCTTGGGTCAGCTGATGGCTTCCCATGGTTTCCAATACCGTTTCTATGCTGCCGACACACAAATCTATTAATTAACATCTCTTCATTTCTTTTTTTGAAATTAGTTTCTGATCTTTGTCCACCCTATTATGTCTGGATGGATGTTTGAAGTCCATTGTTTCCTCTCTTAGGGTTGAGGACGTATCGGTCAAATAGATCTTTGTTGGGTTATATCCATATATCCTTCTAAAGCATTTAACAGGTGAAATTGCCCAAAGTTAACCTTAACCTATTGAATTATGACTAGAGATGAGCGAAGTATTCAAAAATTCGATTCGACTGATTCGGCGAATTCGTGGAAAAATTTCGATTCGAGTCGAATATATTCGCTGCGAATTTAACTCATAAAAGGGTGTTTCTAGGCTTCAGAGAGCCTTTATATTAGTGCAGAACACTGTACCTTTAATTTAAATGCCCTTGGAGTCTGCTGGGGAAGAGAAATAATACTGTCAGGCAGTATGACATGCAGATGAGTGCCGTCCATCTTAGAATCACAGCACACTTCACTCATTTGGGCAGTCACGGGGCCAAAACCAGAGTGTGGAGCCACAGTGTGGCGGTGGAGGCAGCAGCAATGGGAGGCCATACAGCACCCTATGACAAAATGGAAACCAGCAGCAGTGTGAGGAGACCTGAAAGTGGCACATGGCAGAGTGTGGCGATGGAGACAGCAGCAATGGGAGGCCGTACAGGGACCCATGACACACTCTGGACCTGGCAGCAGCATGAGGAGGCGGTACAGGGGCCCATGACAGATTACGGGCCTGGCAGCAGCATGAGGAGTTGGTACGGGGGCCCATGGCAGATTACGGGCCTGGCAGCAGCAATGGGAGGCCGTACAGGGACCCATGACACACTCTGGACCTGGCAGCAGCATGGGGAGGCGGTACAGGGGCCCATGACAGATTACGGGCCTGGCAGCAGCATGAGGAGTCGGTACGGGGGCCCATGACACACTCTGGACCTGGCAGCAGCATGAGGAGGCGGTACAGGGGCGCATGACAGATTACGAGCCTGGCAGCAGCAACTTGGACAGGAGGACGTTCAGCTTCTGCACCGTCGGGTGCGTGCTCGCAAACTGTTGTCTCTTGGAAACGGATTTCAAGAAAGACTGCTGACGGGATCCGTGAAGAGGAGTAGCAGGAGAAGGAGCATCTGAACGAGCGGAATATGCCAACAAGCGACAACAGGGGCCCATGACAGATTACGGGCCTGGCAGCAGCATGAGGAGTCGGTACGGGGGCCCATGGCAGATTAGGGGCCTGGCAGCAGCTATGGGAGGCCCGTAATCTGCCAGCACCCTATGACAAAAAATGGAACACACCAGCAGTGTGAGGAGACCTGAAAGTGGCACATGGCAGAGTGTGGCGATGGAGACAGCAGCAATGGGAGGCCGTACAGGGACCCATGAGAGACTCTGGACTTGGCAGCAGCATGAGGAGGCGGTATAGGGGCCCATGGCAGATTAGGGGCCTGGCAGCAGCTATGGGAGGCCCGTAATCTGCCAGCACCCTATGACAAAAAATGGAACCCACCAGCAGTGTGAGGAGACCTGAAAGTGGCACATGGCAGAGTGTGGCGATGGAGACAGCAGCAATGGGAGGCCGTACAGGGACCCATGAGAGACTCTGGACCTGGCAGCAGCATGAGGAGGCGGTATAAGGGCCCATGGCAGATTAGGGGCCTGGCAGCAGCTATGGGAGGCCCGTAATCTGCCAGCACCCTATGACAAAAAATGGAACACACCAGCAGTGTGAGGAGACCTGAAAGTGGCACATGTTTGGGGCATGATTCATGGCGGATTTAGTCAGTTGTGTCAGGAACTGGTGGTTTGAAATCCAGACTAATCCACGCCTGATTCATTTTCACAAACGTGAGTCTCCACACTTTGGGTGGACAGTCGTGTCCTCCGCGGAGTTGCAATACCTCCTGCCGCACTAAACACGCTCTCCGATGCCACGCTACTGGCCGGGCATGACAGCCTTTCAAGGGCAAATTCAGCTAGTTGGGGCCAAAGGTCAAGTTTCGTTGCCCAGTAGTCAAGGGGATTGTCTACCTCGGTTGGCAGGGTGCTGTCCAAGTAGGCCCAAGCCTGTTGTTTGAGGTCCTGCTCCAGGTCCACCTGATGCTGCTGCTGCTGCGGCTGGTTAGTAGTTTCCTCACTGCGCTGGTGAAGAAAGCTACTCATCATCGACTGCAGACTGAGGCAGCCGCTGCTGGTGGAGCTGCCACTGCTCCTACCACCCCACCCCTCCCCTGCTGCCATGGCAGCGGAACGCGAGCGCACAGTGCCCACAGTGTCTGAGGATGGACGTTGGTGCAGACAGGCAGAGACCAGCTGACTACATAGGTGGTTTTTATAGTACGTTATTTTGGCCTCCCTCTCAGCAGGTGTGAAAAAGGCCACCATTTTTGAACGGTAGCGAGGGTCCAACAAGGTGGACAGCCAAAAGTCATCCCTCTGTCTGATGGTTATTATTCGGCTGTCGCTACGCAAGCAACCGAGCATGCTATGGGCCATTTGTGCCAAGGAATGCGAGGGACTCCCTGCCTCCATCTCCACAGCATACTGCCACGGTGCGTCTGGGTCCTCTGTCTCCTCCTCCTCCTCCTCTACCAGATGCTCCTGCTCCTCCACTCCTGTCCGCTGAGTGGAAAAACCACCCATTTCACTCAATAATTCCTGAGCACCAATGTCCTCCTCTACCTCCTCCTCTTCTTCCTGTCCTGCCCCCACAGGGGTCATGTGGCGTTGAGATCTGTGCTCCACGTCTACCGCACCCTGACCAGCCATTGTTAACAGCATTTGTTCCAGGACGTGCAACAGAGGAATGACGTCGTTCATCCCATAGTCCTGCCGACTCACGAATAGCGTGGCCTCCTCAAAGGGCCTGAGCAAGCGCAGGTGTCACGCATGAGCTGCCAATGGCTGACATCGAAGTTACACAGGGGAGTACCTTTATCCGCTTGTAACATCAGGAAATCGGTGATGGCCTTTCGCTGTTCGTAAAGGCGGTCTAACATGTGTAGGGTTGAATTCCACCTTGTTGCAACGTCACAGCATGAGGAGTCGGAACGGGGGCCCATGGCAGATTACGGGCCTGGCAGCAGCAATGGGAGGCCCGTAATCTGCCAGCACCCTATGTCAAAAAATTGAACACACCAGCAGTGTGAGGAGACCTGAAAGTGGCACATGGCAGAGTGTGGCGATGGAGACAGCAGCAATGGGAGGCCGTACAGGGACCCATGAGAGACTCTGGACCTGGCAGCAGCATGAGGAGGCGGTATAGGGGCCCATGGCAGATTAGGGGCCTGGCAGCAGCTATGGGAGGCCCGTAATCTGCCAGCACCCTATGTCAAAAAATTCAACACACCAGCAGTGTGAGGAGACCTGAAAGTGGCACATGGCATGAGACACTGTGGACCTGGCAGCAGCATGAGGAGGCGGTACAGGGGCCCATGGCAGATTAGGGGCCTGGCAGCAGCTATGGGAGGCCCCTAATCTGCCAGCACCCTATGACAAAAAATGGAACACACCAGCAGTGTGAGGAGACCTGAAAGTGGCACATGGCAGAGTGTGGCGATGGAGACAGCAGCAATGGGAGGCCGTACAGGGACCCATGACAGACTCTGGACCTGGCAGCAGCATGAGGAGGCGGTATAGGGGCCCATGACAGATTAGGGGCCTGGCAGCAGCTATGGGAGGCCCGTAATCTGCCAGCACCCTATGTCAAAAAATTCAACACACCAGCAGTGTGAGGAGACCTGAAAGTGGCACATGGCATGAGACACTGTGGACCTGGCAGCAGCATGAGGAGGCGGTACAGGGGTCCATGGCAGATTAGGGGCCTGGCAGCAGCTATGGGAGGCCCCTAATCTGCCAGCACCCTATGACAAAAAATGGAACACACCAGCAGTGTGAGGAGACCTGAAAGTGGCACATGGCAGAGTGTGGCGATGGAGACAGCAGCAATGGGAGGCCGTACAGGGACCCATGAGAGACTCTGGACCTGGCAGCAGCATGAGGAGGCGGTATAGGGGCCCATGGCAGATTAGGGGCCTGGCAGCAGCTATGGGAGGCCCGTAATCTGCCAGCACCCTATGTCAAAAAATTCAACACACCAGCAGTGTGAGGAGACCTGAAAGTGGCACATGGCATGAGACACTGTGGACCTGGCAGCAGCATGAGGAGGCGGTACAGGGGCCCATGGCAGATTAGGGGCCTGGCAGCAGCTATGGGAGGCCCGTAATCTGCCAGCACCCTATGTCAAAAAATGGAACACACCAGCAGTGTGAGGAGACCTGAAAGTGGCACATGGCAGAGTGTGGCGATGGAGACAGCAGCAATGGGAGGCCGTACAGGGACCCATGAGAGACTCTGGACCTGGCAGCAGCATGAGGAGGCGGTACAGGGGCCCATGGCAGATTAGGGGCCTGGCAGCAGCTATGGGAGGCCCGTAATCTGCCAGCACCCTATGTCAAAAAATTCAACACACCAGCAGTGTGTGAGGAGACCTGAAAGTGGCACATGGCAGAGTGTGGCGATGGAGACAGCAGCAATGGGAGGCCGTACAGGGACCCATGAGAGACTCTGGACCTGGCAGCAGCATGAGGAGGCGGTATATAGGGGCCCATGGCAGATTAGGGGCCTGGCAGCAGCATGAGGAGGCGGTATAGGGGCCCATGGCAGATTAGGGGCCTGGCAGCAGCATGAGGAGGCCCGTAATCTGCCAGCACCCTATGACAAAAAATGGAACACACCAGCAGTGTGAGGAGACCTGAAAGTGGCACATGGCAGAGTGTGGCGATGGAGACAGCAGCAATGGGAGGCCGTACAGGGACCCATGAGAGACTCTGGACCTGGCAGCAGCATGAGGAGGCGGTATAGGGGCCCATGGCAGATTAGGGGCCTGGCAGCAGCTATGGGAGGCCCGTAATCTGCCAGCACCCTATGTCAAAAAATTCAACACACCAGCAGTGTGAGGAGACCTGAAAGTGGCACATGGCATGAGACACTGTGGACCTGGCAGCAGCATGAGGAGGCGGTACAGGGGCCCATGGCAGATTAGGGGCCTGGCAGCAGCTATGGGAGGCCCCTAATCTGCCAGCACCCTATGACAAAAAATGGAACACACCAGCAGTGTGAGGAGACCTGAAAGTGGCACATGTTTGGGGCATGATTCATGGCGGATTTAGTCAGTTGTGTCAGGAACTGGTGGTTTGAAATCCAGACTAATCCACGCCTGATTCATTTTCACAAACGTCAGTCTCTCCACACTTTGGGTGGACAGTCGTGTCCTCCGCGGAGTTGCAATACCTCCTGCCGCACTAAACACGCGCTCCGATGCCACGCTACTGGCCGGGCATGACAGCCTTTCAAGGGCAAATTCAGCTAGTTGGGGCCAAAGGTCAAGTTTCGTTGCCCAGTAGTCAAGGGGATTGTCTACCTCGGTTGGCAGGGTGCTGTCCAAGTAGGCCCAAGCCTGTTGTTTGAGGTCCTGCTCCAGGTCCACCTGATGCTGCTGCTGCTGCGGCTGGTTAGTAGTTTCCTCACTGCGCTGGTGAAGAAAGCTACTCATCATCGACTGCAGACTGAGGCAGCTGCTGCTGGTGGAGCTGCCACTGCTCCTACCACCCCACCCCTCCCCTGCTGCCATGGCAGCGGAACGCGAGCGCACAGGGCCCACAGTGTCTGAGGATGGACGTTGGCGCAGACAGGCAGAGACCAGCTGACTACATAGGTGGTTTTTATAGTACGTTATTTTGGCCTCCCTCTCAGCAGGTGTGAAAAAGGCCACCATTTTTGAACGGTAGCGAGGGTCCAACAAGGTGGACAGCCAAAAGTCATCCCTCTGTCTGATGGTTATTATTCGGCTGTCGCTACGCAAGCAACCGAGCATGCTATGGGCCATTTGTGCCAAGGAATGCGAGGGACTCCCTGCCTCCATCTCCACAGCATACTGCCACGGTGCGTCTGGGTCCTCTGTCTCCTCTTCCTCCTCCTCTACCAGATGCTCCTGCTCCTCCACTCCTGTCCGCTGAGTGGAAAAACCACCCATTTCACTCAATAATTCCTGAGCACCAATGTCCTCCTCTACCTCCTCCTCTTCTTCCTGTTCTGCCCCCACAGGGGTCATGTGGCGTTGAGATCTGTGCTCCACGTCTACCGCACCCTGACCAGCCATTGTTAACAGCATTTGTTCCAGGACGTGCAACAGAGGAATGACGTCGTTCATCCCATAGTCCTGCCGACTCACGAATAGCGTGGCCTCCTCAAAGGGCCTGAGCAAGCGGCAGGTGTCACGCATGAGCTGCCAATGGCTGACATCGAAGTTACACAGGGAGTACCTTTATCCGCTTGTAACATCAGGAAATCGGTGATGGCCTTTCGCTGTTCGTAAAGGCGGTCTAACATATGTAGGGTTGAATTCCACCTTGTTGCAACGGCGCAGATCAGGCGATGCTGTGGAATTCCGTTCTGCCGCTGCAGCTCAAGGAGGGTGTGCTTTGCGGTGTAGGAATGGCTGAAATGCATGCAAAGTTTACGTGACATTTTAAGGATGTCTTGCAGTGGGATGGTGGATTTTAGGAACCGCTTGACAACCAGATTGAACACGTGAGCCATGCATGGCGCATGGCACAACCTTCCTTGACGCAGAGCAGACACCATGTTCTTTCCGTTGTCGGTCAACATGGTTCCGATTTTCAGTTTGCGCGGAGACAGCCATCTGTCAATTTCTCTGTTCATTACACTGAGAAGTTCCTCCCCTGTGTGACTACGTTTGCCAAGGCATACCAGGTGCAGCACAGCGTGACACCGTTGCGCCCTGCACATGTGATATGCCGGTCGGGTAATGGGACTTGGCACGGGGGTGGCGGCTGAGGACACGGCGGAAGAAGAGGTGGTAGAGGCGGACATGTTTTGTGGACCAAGGACGTGCAAACGTGGAGGCAAAAGCAGCGTGACCTGTCCAAGTTGCTGGTGCGGCTGTGACGGCACCACGTTCACCCAGTGGGCCGTAAATGACATGTACTGTCCCTGACCGTAGTTACAGCTCCACACGTCGGCGCTGCCGTGCACTTTGGCAGAGACCGACATGCTCAAAGATTGGCCCACCATCTCTTCTACATGTGAATGCAGGGCTGGCACTGCCTTTTTGGCGAAGAAATGACGGCTTGGCACTCTCCACCGCGGCGCGGCACAAGCCATCATTTCTCGGAAAGGTGCTGAGTCCACCACTTGGAAAGGGAGGGACTGCAGCACCAGCAACTTGGACAGGAGGACGTTCAGCTTTTGCACCGTCGGATTCCAAGAAAGACTGCTGACGGAATCCGTGAAGAGGAGTAGCAGGAGAAGGAGCATCTGAACGAGCGGAAGATGCCAACGAGCGACAACTCCCCTCAGCAGAGGTGTTGGAGCCTTGACTGGCTGATAGAGGGCGATTGACGTCGGGTGACGGAGCAAGTAACGGAGCGGGTGATGGAGCGGGGGCTGGGGCAGGCAGAACCGCCGTATCTTTATCACGGTTTTCCCAGGCCACCAAATGGCGACGCTGCATATGCTGCTGCAACGCTGTAGTCCCAACATGGGCCCCCTGGCCACGCTTGACTTTCTGGCCACATAGTCGACATACGGCTACGTTTACTTCCTCGGGCAGCTTGACAAAAAATTGCCACACCGCTGAGTAGGAAACTTTGCCCCCGATACTCCTCACTGGCTGACTGCTACTTCCTCCGTGCACACCGGCACCACTACTGGCCGTGGTGGTAGGCTGCAGTGGAGCTGGTGCTCTACTCCGTGGCCGTTTGCCTCCACTGACACTGCTGCGACCCTGCTGCCTCCTGGGCAACCCACCGACTGTTTCGCTCGCTGCCAAGCTGGCACCCTCTTCTCCTGATGATGCGGAAGCAATAGCCTGATGACGACGAGGCAGCCAAGTGCGATCAACCTCCTCATCATCAATTAGGGTCTCCGCCTCACTACTAGCCCCCTCGGCTGCGTGTGGGTCAGGAGACAGACCTGTCTCTAGACCGGCTACCGAGCCACTCTCCTTGCCACTACTTCTTCGCCTGGCTGCTGAAGAGGCGGATGTCTCCCCCCGTTCCTGACCGCCCTCTGTTAGCTCTTCCTCACTGTACAGTGGGGCTGAGCCCACAGCATGCGATACTTCGCTTGGTGAGGGAACACCAAAGGACAGGGGCAGGTAGAGGACACGTGATTTCAGTGGGCTTGGTCCCGGTCCATGCCAACTAACGGTTGTGTCTGACGTACCCACCGACCGTTAGCTGTAGGTGTCAGAGGTGACCTGGGAAGAGGAAGACGACTGAGCCAACCAATCGATGACGGCAGGGTTGTCGGTGGAGACACGACCGCTGGATGACACCGGGAGCACTGGCCTCTGGCTGCGAATAGTGCTGCCTCGACCCCTTCCTCTGCTGCCACGTCTGCTCGCTCCTAAAACATTGCCTCCTCTGCCACTCCTCTGCATGTTGTCTGACATACTCTTTAATTCAACGATTCTGTGTCCCTGAGTAACAATTCTGTGTCTGTCCCTGAGTAACAATTCTGTGTCCCTGAGTAACGTTTCTGTGGCCCTAAGTAACAGTTCTGTGGCCCTCAGTAACAATTCTGTGTCCCTCAGTAACAATTCTGTGTCTGTCCCTGAGTAACAATTCTGTGTCCCTGAGTAACAATTCTGTGTCCTTGAGTAACAATTCTGTGTCCCTGAGTAACAATTCTGTGTCCCTCAGTAACAATTCTGTGTCTGTCCCTGAGTAACAATTCTGTGTCCCTAAGTAACGTTTCTGTGGCCCTAAGTAACGGTTCTGTGGCCCTCAGTAACAATTCTGTGTTTGTCCCTAAGTAACAATTCTGTGGCCCTAAGTAACGTTTCTGTGGCCCTAAGTAACGTTTCTGTGGCCCTCAGTAACAATTCTGTATCCCTCAGTAACAATTCTGTGGCCCTAAGTAACGTTTCTGTGGCCCTAAGTAATGGTTCTGTGGCCCTCAGTAACAATCCTGTGTCCCTCAATAACAATTCTGTGTCTGTCCCTAAGTAACGATTCTGTGGCCCTAAGTAACGTTTCTGTGGCCCTAAGTAACGTTTCTGTGTCCCTAAGTAACGTTTCTGTGGCCCTAAGTAACGATTCTGTGGCCCTCAGTAACAATTCTGTGTCCCTCAATAACAATTCTGTGTCTGTCCCTAAGTAACGTTTCTGTGGCCCTAAGTAACGGTTCTGTGGCCCTAAGTAACGATTCTGTGGCCCTAAGTAACGTTTCTGTGGTCCTTAGTAACAATTCTGTGTCTGTCCCTAAGTAACGATTCTGTGGCCCTAACTAACGATTCTGTGGCCCTAACTCTCTCCCTGAATACAGCCAGTTCTGCCTCTGTTGAATGACTGGAGGCAAATGGAGAATTCTAAAATGGCCGCCATTTATAGCTCGACCATTACACAGTGCTGGCTGCTGATTGGCTAATGCGATCACATGTCATGAATGAATGCATTATGGGTCAGCGCGCCTTGTCTGCGCACCTTCCCAGACATCCCCGCTCCGTCGCCGCACATGTCGCCACCATTTTAGGAAAAATTTTGATTCGCGCATCCGAAGTCTGCTTATTTTCGGATTCGACGCCAATCGAAATTTTCCTAATATTCTAAACGAATTCCACTTCGCCTACTTCGATTCGCTCATCTCTAATTATGACCTCTTCATCTCTTCCGTTACATTTAATTCATTTCTTTTATGTCTCCCATTATACCTGATATTTGATGCCCATTATATCCTCTACAACTGTTGTGGACGTGTAGGCCAATTAAGATCTTTTTACAGGTCCTTTTCTTCAAACTCTGTGAACTTTCACATCCGGGGTGAGCCATTCAGTCCCATATGTACAGTTGTGTTCAAAATAATATCCGTGTGATGACAAAAGTGAGTAAAGCTGCAAATCCTTCTAATCCTTTTCTTTCCATCCACACAAATGCATTGGGAACACGACACATTCTATTCCAAATCACAACATGAAGAAAAATACATCAAATTTGTGTTGTTCCTCTAAAAGAATGGAAGAAAAGTGAATATTAGACGGTTCAAAAAAATGGCCGTGTTTGTATTCTTCTTTACAAACTCCAACATTCACTATATAAACTGAGAAATGTTTGAAGATTTTGCTTTCCTTTGAATGACTTCATGAATATTTGGTTGTAGTCGCACTGTTTCTGAGAACTGCTGTACATCTGTGTTGCATGGAGTCCCCCAACTTCTGGCCCCTGTGATCAGGTATTCCAGCCCAGGATGATTGGACCACATTCCACAGTTCTTCTCTATTTCTTGGTTTTGCCTCAGAAACGGCATTTTTGATATCACCCCACAAGTTTTCTATTGGATTAAGATCCGGGGATTGGGCTGGCCACTCCATAACGTCCATCTTGTTGGTCTGGAACCAAGATGTTGCACGTTTACTGGTGTGTTTGGGGTCGTTGTCTTGTTGGAACCCCCATTTCAAGGGCATTTCCTCTTCAGCATAAGGCAGCATGACCTCTTCAAGTATTCTGATGGATTCAAACTGATCCATGATCCCTGGTATGCGATAAATAGGCCCAACACCGTAGTATGAGAAACATCCCCATATCATGATGCTTGCACCACCATGCTTCACTGTCTTCACAGTGTACTGTGGCTTGAATTCAGTGTTTGGGGGTCGTCTGACAAACTGTCTCCGCCCACTAGACCCAAAAAGAACAATCTTACTTTCATCAGTCCACAAAATGTTGCACCATTTCTCTTTAGGCCGGTCAATGTGCTCTTTGGAAGATTGTAACCTCTTCAGCACGTCTTTTTCCCAACAGTGGGACTTTGCGGGGACTTCTTGCAGATAGCTTGGCTTCACATAGGCGTCTTCTAATTGTAACAGTCCTCACAGGGAACGTCACACCTTCTTTCATCTTCCTGGAGCTGATTGTTGGCTGAGTCCTCACAGGGAACGTCACACCTTCTTTCATCTTCCTGGAGCTGATTGTTGGCTGAGTCCTCACAGGGAACGTCACACCTTCTTTCATCTTCCTGGAGCTGATTGTTGGCTGAGTCCGCCCCATTTTGGCTATTCTTCTATCCATTCCAATGGTAGTTTTTCTCTTTCTTCCGTGTCTTTCAGGTTTTGGTTGCCATTTTAAAGCATTTGTGATCATTTTAGCTGAGCAGCCGATCATTTTCTGCACTTCTTTATATGTTTTCCCCTCTCCAATCAACTTCTTAATCGCGGTACGCTGTTCTTCTGAACAATGTCTAGAACCACCCATTTTCCTCAGAATTTCAGAGAGAAATGCACTGTAACCAGCATGTCCAACATTTGCTGCCTTCCTTCCTTAAATAAGGGCAATAATTGCCACCTGTTTATCAAAGAATGAATGACGTCACTAATAGAACTCCACACGGCTATTATTTTGAACACGCCCCTTTCAATGAGTGATTCAATGACACAGAATCAGCAGCATGCATGTCATGACTGTTGGGTCTGTTGGATTTCTATGACTCTACTACACCTGCTAGGAAATTATCTGCCATGTAGAAATATCATTTCCACCAAAAACAGTGATTGATCCAGTTAGTGATGTCTGACTGCTAGTATTCTGAACATAACTGTATGTATATATATTTGAATAAATACTCTGTATTGGATATATTAAAGTTGTTTGGTACCGTATTTTTCGCTCCATAAGATGTACTTTTTTCCCCCCCAAAAAAGGGGGGGAAATGTCAGTGCGTCTTATGGAGCGAATATAAAGCGGCCGGTCCGGTATTTCTGCCGCCACCATATCAGAATATCGGGCCGGCCGCTCAGCTCTTCTCTCCTGCAGGACCTTACCTGATCCTCGCTCCAGCACTGTACAGTCTTCCCGCGCCGGCTTCTGTGACAGCCGGTGCCCACTGCGCATGCGTGAGAAGCGCTGCGCTTTGTGAATGGTCCGGTGTCTTCTGGGACACATGACAGGTCGCCGGGCCATTCACAAAGCGCAGCGCTTCTCATGCATGCGCAGTGGGCACCCGGCTGTCACAGAAGCCGGCCCGGGAAGAAGAGGGAAGGACAACTCCGCGGAAGTGGGAGCGGGTACCTGTCAAATTCAAATTTGAATTTCAGAAGGTGACTATTTTCTAAAACGTATGCAGGCCATACACGGGTCGAATTCCGAACCATTTTTCGATCAAAAACGTTGTTCATTCTGTAATCCGATGGCACCACCAATGATTTGGAGAAACGAAATGGGGAGGAACCAAGAAAATCATCCGGTGCCATCGCCCCACTAACGGAGCGAAAATCGGCTGATTATTCTTAGGTCCGATTTTCGTATGACAATAGTTTGGAAATCGACCCGTGTATGGCCGGCCTTAGACCGAGTCTTGTTTCTCTTAACTTTTTGGTCCTCCCATGAACTTCCTACTTAAGCCACGCCTTTGCACTTCCTGTGTGCCAGAATATTGTGCCTTCTACAGGAAATTTCCTGCTGCTGTCACTTCTGCTGCCGTCCATTTCTTTGCTGGCACTCATTGCCGACCGTTGGAGTGTGTCTAGACGACGCTTCGACTTCATCCCAAAATGCAACCATTTGTGACCGACTTTTGGCTTGTTCCTCGACTACCCTTCTCTTTGATCCCTACCTGCACCCATTTGTTACCAACCTTTGGCTTGTTCCTCGACTACCCTTCTCTTTGATCCCTACCTGCACCCATTTGTTACCAACCTTTGGCTTGTTCCTTGACTACCCTTCTCTTTGATCCCTACCTGCACCCATTTGTTACCAACCTTTGACTTGTTCCTCGACTACCCTTCTCTTTGATCCCTACCTGCAACCATTTGTTACTGACCTTTGGCTTGTTCCTTGACTACCCTTCTCTTTGATCCCTACCTGCACCCATTTGTTACCAACCTTTGGCTTGTTCCTTGACTACCCTTCTCTTTGATCCCTACCTGCACCCATTTGTTACCAACCTTTGGCTTGTTCCTTGACTACCCTTCTCTTTGATCCCTACCTGCACCCATTTGTTACCAACCTTTGACTTGTTCCTCGACTACCCTTCTCTTTGATCCCTACCTGCACCCATTTGTTACCAACCTTTGGCTTGTTCCTTGACTACCCTTTTGTTTCATCCCAACCTGCAATAATTTGTTACCGTCCTTTGCCTTGCTGCTCGAATACACTTCCACTTGATCCCAACCTGCAACCATTTGCTACCAACCTTTAGCATGTTCCTCGACTACCCTTCTCTTTGATCCCAACCTGCAATCATTTGTTACCGACCTTTGGCTTGTTCCATGACTACATTTCCGCTTGATCCCAACCGGCAACCATTTGTTGCCGACCTTTGGCTTGTTCCTCGACTTCCCTTCTCTTTGATCCCAACCTGCAACCACTTGTTTACTGACTACGCTTCTGCTTGATCCCAACCTGCTATATCTGCAACTGGACCTCGGCTTGCTCACCTCCTGGTGGAGAAACATGGTACTAACACGCAGTGAAACCCTTGTCCATCATCGGGAATTCTGGTGAGTACCGGTTAGTGCTTGAACCTCCGCACCTCGAGTGAGTCCGCATCACCCACCAGGTTGACCTGCTTGTGTACCTATCCTGCTGGTCAGTGGGAGCCTCTCTACTGGTCTCCAAGCCTGAACCCTGACCGTGAAAGCAGGCTTCTCACTTCTATAAATCGTGAGTTATTGTGCAATGATGCTAGTCCTGACTTGACGCCTAATTGGCCGAAACGCGTAGGCTCTCTCTGTGGATTATTTGCACTATCCGTAAATGATATCTGCTTGTGGATTGCACCAAGGTACCGGCTTTCGTTGGGGATTGTTTATGTGTCGGCCTTACCGTGGCCGTCAGCCTGAGCACCGCTGTCATGTGGCGTATGGCGGAGCGGAGGTCGAAGCGCCGTTAGTTTGCTTCCACTTAATGGAACATTATTTGAAGAAAAAGAAACCGCCAATTTTTGTGTCGGTGAAGAGCGCAGTCTGGAAAGTTACTTTAAATCAAACATTGGTGTCATAGAGCTGGTCTCCCCCCCCCATCCCCCGGTCTGCTGCCTGCCACCCCCCAGCAGCCCCTCGCTCTTTGTTGCCAGCAATCTGGCCACCTGCCGAGGGAGAATCATGCCTCCTGGCCAAGCGCCATAAAGTCAGCCCCCCTGCTGTGGGAATCCACATGCAGGCTTCCTCCTGTCACCCCCCCCCCCCCTGACTGCCCCCCCATGCACGGCACAATCCTGTCCTCCCATGCTCCATGCCCGACAGGGACAAAGGCCGCATTCCCTGTGGGGGCCGGAGATGCGGGGGGCGGAGCCCATTGCTATAGTATCTCGAAGCTAAGACTCAGGTTACCATGGGAACGCGCCCCTGGCTCTGTATTTATTGCAGAGTGGGGCCCCAGTCCCAGGGTAGATCTCCTGGTCCTGTTAGTGTGAGTGAGGTCTGAGCTCTGGGACAGCCTCCTCACTGATCCCCCTCCTCTCACTGGCTCCACTGTCTGCCAGTCTGCTGCCGGATCCCTCCCCTGGGTGGGGTTAACTCTCCGCTGCCTGGAGCACCTCTGTGCGGATTAACCCTTTGCTGCCCATGAGTTTCTCTGTGCAGATTAACCCTTTGCTGCCTGGATCTCTCGCCTGACGGACTTAACCCTTTGCTGCCCGTGAGACTGACGGACTTAATCCTTTGCTGCCCGTGAGCCTGGAAGACTTAACCCTTTGCTGCCTGGATCTCTCGCCTGACAGACTTAACCCTTTGCTACCCGTGAACCTGGCGTACTTAACCCTTTGCTGCCTGGATCTCTCGCCTGACAGACTTAACCCTTTGCTGCCTGGAGTTGCCTGTGTGGATTGACCCTGTGTTGCCTGTGTGGACGGTAACCTTCCATGTCCGGCTCCCCACATCCAGTAAGTGGACCAACCCCGTGCTTCCTGGAAGATTTAGCCCAATTCTCCCCATGAACCCCAATTCCCACTGAACCTCCGCCCCTCTGTCCTGTTGAACCCTGTGGACTATCGGCCCCCTGTTGTCCCATATTGCCTTCCAGAGGACTTTACTGTGTCGCTGTGTCTTGTGTGGTTCTGTGGACTAACGGATCTATCGTCTGTCCCCCGAGAACCCCAATAAACACCCGCACGTCGGGGTCCGTGCAATCCATATCCGTGTGCTCTCTCTCTCCGCGCTCCTCGTACTTTACAATCGGTTATCTTCGGGAATCATCTTGTTTGTGACTTCGGAGATGAGCGCTCTTTGTATAAACAGCTCAAAACAAAACCGCACTCTTATCCTCCTCCTCATCATCAATCTCTTTTCTTTTTCTTGTTTCCTCACATCATTCAGCGCTTTATATTTGACATCAAAGAAGGAAAACACTTTCTACTTGTCCTGATAAGACGTCTGTCTGCGCCACTTGCCATCCTCAAGATCCTCTGCGGTCCCCCGCGTCTTCCAAAATGAATGATAATTCCAGGGAAGTGGGATGGGGGGGAGGGGGGATTGCGAGGTTTAATGATCAGTAAGTAGAGCTGCTCAAAAAATCACGACAATTACCGCCTAAAACGTAATCAGGGAACATCAAGTGGCTTCAAGTATTAGACAAAGTAAATTGTTATTCGTGAATTTTTTTTATACATAATTTCAGCCGAAGCTTTTTTTTTTTTTTTTTTGTTGGTTTTGGATGGAGCGGGGAAGATGCAGAACCCTGGTCAGGTTTTTATTGCTGTACAGAGGTGCTAGAACTTTGCAGGGGTGTCAAACTGGTGGCCCTCCAGATGCTGCGAAACTACAAGTCCCATCATGCCTCTGGAGTTGGGGGTCATACTTGTAACGGTCAATCCTGCAATGCCTCATGGGACTTGTGGTTTGGCAACAGCTGGAGGGCCGTTGGTTTGACACCCGTGCAAAGTTCTAGCACCTCTGTAAAGCAATAGAAACCTGACCAGGGTTCTGCGTCTTCCCCACTCCGTCCAAAAAACCGGCTCAATTGATGAAAGAGTTCCATGTCCCATGAAGCATTGCAAGATTGACCGTTCCAAGCATGACTCCCAAAAACTGACTCCTCATGGGACTTGCAGTTTGGCAACAGCTGGAGGGCCGTCGGTTTGACACCCCTGCCGGAAGTTCTAGCACCTCTGTACAGCAATGAAAAACCTGACCAGGGTTCTGCGTCTTCCCCGCTCCGTCCAAAACACCGGCTCAATTGATGAAAGAGTTCTCTGGATAACAATAACAGAAGCTCCACGGGTGTCAAAATGGTGGCTCTCCAGCAGTTACCAAACGACAAGTCCCATCATGCCTCTGGAGTTGGGGGTCATACTTGTAACGGTCAATCCTGCAATGCCTCATGGGACTTGTGGTTTGGCAACAGCTGGAGGGCCGTTGGTTTGACACCCGTGCAAAGCTCTAGCACCTCTGTAAAGCAATAGAAACCTGACCAGGGTTCTGCGTCTTCCCCACTCCGTCCAAAAAACCGGTTCAATTGATGAAAGAGTTCCATGTCCCATGAAGCATTGCAAGATTGACCGTTCCAAGCATGACTCCCAAAAACTGACTCCTCATGGGACTTGCAGTTTGGCAACAGCTGGAGGGCCGTCGGTTTGACACCCCTGCCGGAAGTTCTAGCACCTCTGTACAGCAATGAAAAACCTGACCAGGGTTCTCCGTCTTCCCCACTCCGTCCAAAACACTGGCTCAATTGATGAAAGAGTTCTCTGGATAACATTAACAGAAGCTCCACGGGTGTCAAAATGGCGGCCCTTCAGCTGTTGCCAAACTACAAGTCCCATGAGGCATTGCAAGATTGACCGTTCCAAGCATGACTCCCAAAAACTGACTCTTCATGGGACTTGCAGTTTGGCAACAGCTGGAGGGCCGTCGGTTTGACACCCCTGCCGGAAGTTCTAGCACCTCTGTACAGCAATAAAAAACCTGACCAGGGTTCTGCATCTTCCCCGCTTCATACAAAACACCGGCTCAATTGCTGAAAGAGTTCTCTGGATAACAATAACAGAAGCTCCACGGGTGTCAAACTGGTGGCTCTCCAGCAGTTACCAAACGACAAATCCCATCATGCCTCTGGCTGTGGGAGTCATGGTTGTAATGGTAAGTCTTGCCCAGGGGCGGACTGACAACTCATGGGGCCCCCGGGCAATAGGGGATCATGGGGCCCCTCTGTCCTTGCCCAAACTCAAAAAAGCCTATGAAAAAGGTATCAGGGGCATCTCATGGGGCCCCCTACTGACCCCAGGCCCTTGGGCAGTGCCCGAGTTTCCAAATGGTCAGTCCGCCCCTGGTCTTGCCATGCCTCATGGGACTTGTGGTTTATTCAGAGAACTCTTTCATCAATTGAGCTGGCATTTTGGATGGAGCGGGGAAGATGCAGAACCCTGGTCAGGTTTTTATTGCTGTACAGAGGTGATAGAAGTTCCAGCAGGGGTCTCAAACTGGTGGCCCTCCAGCTGTTACAAAACTGTAAGTTCCATCATGCCTCTGGCTTTGGGGGTCATGCTTGTAACGCTCAGTCTTGCAATGCCTCCTGGGACTTGTAGTTTGGCAACAGTTTGACACCCCTGCCGGAAGTTCTGGCACCTCTGTACAGCAATAAAAACCTGACCAGGGTTCTGCATCTTCCCCGCTCCATCCAAAACACCAGCTCAATGGATGAAAGAGTTCTCTGGATAACAATAACAGAAGCTCCATGGGTGTCAAAGTAGCGGCCCTCCAGATGTTGCCAAACGACAAGTCCCATCATGCCTCTGTCTTTGGGAGTCATTTGCTTGTAACGGTCAATCTTGCAGTGCCTCATGGGACTTGTAGTTTGGCATCAGCTGGAGGGGTGGAGGCTCCTGATCCAGGGGGTGGAGACTCCTGATCCAGGGGGTGGAGACTCCTGATCCAGGGGGTAGAGACTCCTGATCCAGGGGGTGGAGACTCCTGATCCGGGCCATTTGTGGGATTTCTGTTATCATTAGGCTTAAAAAGGAGCCAAACAATTACATGATAATAAATGGCTTCATATGATCGCTATCCTGCAAAAAAGACAGTTATTTGGCGTGATCGGTCATATATAAATGGGATTTTTGATATGGGAGAATCTATTGTTGCTGGAGGGGGTCGTATGTTGATGCTGGCTGCTGAGAGATCTATTGTTGGCAGGGGTATATTGTTAGTGCGGTTCTATTGTTGCTGGTGGGAAGAACGTCCCTTACATTGGGGGTCGGTGGGAAGAATGTCCCTTACATTGGGGGTCGGTGGGAAGAATGTCCCTTACATTGGGGGTCAGTGGGAAGAATGTCCCTTACATTGGGGGTCAGTGGGAAGAATGTCCCTTACATTGGTGGTCAGTGGGAAGAATGTCCCTTACATTGGAGGTCAGTGGGAAGAATGTCCCTTACATTGGGGGTCAGTGGGAAGAATGTCCCTTACATTGGGGGTCGGTGGGAAGAATGTCCCTTACATTGGGGGTCGGTGGGAAGAATGTCCCTTACATTGGGGGTCGGTGGGAAGAATGTCCCTTACATTGGGGGTCAGTGGGAAGAATGTCCCTTACATTGGGGGTCAGTGGGAAGAATGTCCCTTACATTGGGGGGTCAGTGGGAAGAATGTCCCTTACATTGGGGGTCAGTGGGAAGAATGTCCCTTACATTGGGGGGTCAGTGGGAAGAATGTCCCTTACATTGGGGGGTCAGTGGGAAGAATGTCCCTTACATTGGTGGTCAGTGGGAAGAATGTCCCTTACATTGGGGGTAAGTGGGAAGAACGTCCCTTACATTGGGGGTCAGTGGGAAGAATGTCCCTTACATTGGGGGTCAGTGGGAAGAATGTCCCTTACATTGGGGGGTCAGTGGGAAGAATGTCCCTTACATTGGGGGTCAGTGGGAAGAATGTCCCTTACATTGGTGGTCAGTGGGAAGAATGTCCCTTACATTGGGGGTCAGTGGGAAGAATGTCCCTTACATTGGTGATCAGTGGGAAGAATGTCCCTTACATTGGGGGTCAGTGGGAAGAATGTCCCTTACATTGGTGGTCAGTGGGAAGAATGTCCCTTACATTGGTGATCAGTGGGAAGAATGTCCCTTACATTGGTGATCAGTGGGAAGAATGTCCCTTACATTGGGGGTCAGTGGGAAGAATGTCCGTTACATTGGGGGTCAGTGGGAAGAATGTCCCTTACATTGGGGGTCAGTGGGAAGAATGTCCCTTACATTGGGGGTCAGTGGGAAGAATGTCCCTTACATTGGGGGTCAGTGGGAAGAATGTCCCTTACATTGGGGGTCAGTGGGAAGAATGTCCCTTACATTGGGGGTCAGTGGGAAGAATGTCCCTTACATTGGAGGTCAGTGGGAAGAACGTCCCTTACATTGGGGGGTCAGTGGGAAGAATGTCCCTTACATTGGGGGTCAGTGGGAAGAATGTCCCTTACATTGGTGATCAGTGGGAAGAATGTCCCTTACATTGGGGGTCAGTGGGAAGAATGTCCCTTACATTGGGGATCAGTGGGAAGAATGTCCCTTACATTGGGGATCAGTGGAAAGAATGTCCCTTACATTGGTGGTCAGTGGGAAGAATGTCCCTTACATTGGGGGTCAGTGGGAAGAACGTCCCTTACATTGGGGGTCAGTGGGAAGAATGTCCCTTACATTGGGGATCAGTGGAAAGAATGTCCCTTACATTGGTGGTCAGTGGGAAGAATGTCCCTTACATTGGGGGTCAGTGGGAAGAATGTCCCTTACATTGGGGGTCAGTGGGAAGAATGTCCCTTACATTGGGGGTCAGTGGGAAGAATGTCCCTTACATTGGTGGTCAGTGGGAAGAATGTCCCTTACATTGGTGGTCAGTGGGAAGAATGTCCGTTACATTGGGGGTCAGTGGGAAGAATGTCCCTTACATTGGGGGTCAGTGGGAAGAATGTCCCTTACATTGGGGGTCAGTGGGAAGAATGTCCCTTACATTGGGGGTCAGTGGGAAGAATGTCCCTTACATTGGGGGTCAGTGGGAAGAATGTCCCTTACATTGGGGGTCAGTGGGAAGAATGTCCCTTACATGGGGGGTCAGTGGGAAGAATGTCCCTTACATTGGGGGTCAGTGGGAAGAATGTCCCTTACATTGGGGGTCAGTGGGAAGAATGTCCCTTACATTGGGGGTCAGTGGGAAGAATGTCCCTTACATGGGGGGTCAGTGGGAAGAATGTCCCTTACATTGGGGGTCAGTGGGAAGAATGTCCCTTACATTGGGGGTCAGTGGGAAGAATGTCCCTTACATTGGGGGTCAGTGGGAAGAATGTCCCTTACATTGGGGGTCAGTGGGAAGAATGTCCCTTACATTGGGGGTCAGTGGGAAGAATGTCCCTCTGGATGATACAAACGTTTGATCTGTATTATGTTGCAGAATAAATGTTACAAATTTCGCTACTTTAGCTGTTTGCATTGAAACATTGTAAGAGAAATGATAGAATTTCATGAAAGCAACTAAAAAAAAAGTCATGAAGTTTAGTGAAGTTTGAAGTGGAATTAATGACGAGTTTGTCTGGAAAACAATGACATGAAGAAGTGTCAGCGGTGAGCCGAGGGGATAAACACTCCAGAAGTCATTCGCATCGTTTGACTTTTCCGGCGCAGATTTTCTTCTAATTGTGTTAACTCGACTCTGACGACTTTTTAATAAATGTGTTCGGTGAATGTGAGCGGAGCGCTGCGGAGCGGCAATTACCATTTGTGTGACAATTATGACAAAGGAGACGCGTGATTGTCGCTCTGCGGAAGAATCTGCCGCCGCTCCGGAACAGCGGGGAATCGTTCTGCGCAGCTGATAATGATCACCGTTCTTTTATTAGCATCCCCACCTTCATTAGCGAGCTGGCGGGGGGCAAAAATAAAATTCGACAAGGATGATGTTTCCCAAAAATACATTTCACACCTAAGATGGAGGGAAACGGTACAAACAATTACTTTTTTTAAGCACCTTTAAATTTAACCCCTTTGTGGACTTTGGGTGCGCTACATAGAATTATAAACATCGATCAGACGGGAGATAGAGAGATACAAAGTAACATTGTTTATAAACATCGATCAGACGGGAGATAGAGAGATACAAAGTAACATTGTTTATAAACATCGATCAGACGGGGGATAGAGAGATACAAAGTAACATTGTTTATAAACATCGATCAGATGGGAGATAGAGATACAAAGTAACATTGTTTATAAACATCGATCAGACGGGGGATGGAGAGATACAAAGTAACATTGTTTATAAACATCGATCAGACGGGAGATGGAGAGATACAAAGTAACATTGTTTATAAACATCGATCAGAAGGGAGAGAGAGATACAAAGTAACATTGTTTATAAACATCGATCAGACGGGGGATGGAGAGATACAAAGTAACATTGTTTATAAACATCGATCAGAAGGGAGAGAGAGATACAAAGTAACATTGTTTATAAACATCGATCAGACGGGGGATGGAGAGATACAAAGTAACATTGTTTATAAACATCGATCAGAAGGGAGAGAGAGATACAAAGTAACATTGTTTATAAACATCGATCAGACGGGGGATGGAGAGATACAAAGTAACATTGTTTATAAACATCGATCAGACGGGAGAGAGAGAGATACAAAGTAACATTGTTTATAAACATCGATCAGAAGGGAGAGAGAGATACAAAGTAACATTGTTTATAAACATCGATCAGACGGGGGATGGAGAGATACAAAGTAACATTGTTTATAAACATCGATCAGACGGGGGATGGAGAGATACAAAGTAACATTGTTTATAAACATCGATCAGACGGGAGATGGAGAGATACAAAGTAACATTGTTTATAAACATCGATCAGAAGGGAGAGAGAGATACAAAGTAACATTGTTTATAAACATCGATCAGAGGGGAGATAGAGAGATACAAAGTAACATTGTTTATAAACATCGATCAGACGGGAGATGGAGAGATACAAAGTAACATTGTTTATAAACATCGATCAGAGGGGAGATAGAGAGATACAAAGTAACATTGTTTATAAACATCGATCAGACGGGAGATGGAGAGATACAAAGTAACATTGTTTATAAACATCGATCAGACGGGAGATAGAGAGATACAAAGTAACATTGTTTATAAACATCGATCAGACGGGAGATGGAGAGATACAAAGTAACATTGTTTATAAACATCGATCAGACGGGAGATATACAAAGTAACATTGTTTATAAACATCGATCAGACGGGAGATACAAAGTAACATTGTTTATAAACATCGATCAGACGGGAGATACAAAGTAACATTGTTTATAAACATCGATCAGATGGGAGATGGAGAGATACAAAGTAACATTGTTCATAAACATCGATCAGACGGGAGATGGAGAGATACAAAGTAACATTGTTTATAAACATTGATCAGACGGGAGATGGAGAGATACAAAGTAACATTGTTTATAAACATCGATCAGACGGGAGATAGAGATACAAAGTAACATTGTTTATAAACATCGATCAGAAGGGAGAGAGAGATACAAAGTAACATTGTTTATAAACATCGATCAGACGGGAGATGGAGAGATACAAAGTAACATTGTTTATAAACATCGATCAGACGGGAGATATACAAAGTAACATTGTTTATAAACATTGATCAGACGGGAGATACAAAGTAACATTGTTTATAAACATCGATCAGACGGGAGATACAAAGTAACATTGTTTATAAACATCGATCAGACGGGAGATACAAAGTAACATTGTTTATAAACATCGATCAGATGGGAGATGGAGAGATACAAAGTAACATTGTTCATAAACATCGATCAGACGGGAGATGGAGAGATACAAAGTAACATTGTTTATAAACATTGATCAGACGGGAGATGGAGAGATACAAAGTAACATTGTTTATAAACATCGATCAGACGGGAGATGGAGAGATACAAAGTAACATTGTTTATAAACATCGATCAGAAGGGAGAGAGAGATACAAAGTAACATTGTTTATAAACATCGATCAGATGGGAGATGGAGAGATACAAAGTAACATTGTTCATAAACATCGATCAGACGGGAGATGGAGAGATACAAAGTAACATTGTTTATAAACATTGATCAGACGGGAGATGGAGAGATACAAAGTAACATTGTTTATAAACATCGATCAGACGGGAGATGGAGAGATACAAAGTAACATTGTTTATAAACATCGATCAGAAGGGAGAGAGAGATACAAAGTAACATTGTTTATAAACATCGATCAGACGGGAGAGAGGTACAAACCACCAATGACCCAGTGCCCCTGGATACCATGCATGCTCATGCCATCACCCCACCTCCACCATGTTGTACAGATGTTGTTGTGTACTTTGGATCATGAGCTGTTCCAAGTCTTCTCCACACTTCTTTCTTCCCATCATTCTGGTAGATTCATCTTCATTTCATCCGTCCAAAGAATCCTTCTCCAGGACTGGTCCGGCTTTTTTAGATGTCTGACTTTTCTATTCTTCAGGATTATGAATGGTTTGCACCTCGTGGTGAACCCTCTGTATTTGCACCTCGTGGTGATCCCTCTGTATCTGCACCTCGTGGTGATCCCTCTGTATTTGCACCTCGTGGTGATCCCTCTGTATTTGCACCTCGTGGTGAACCTTCTGTATTTGCACCTCGTGGTGATCCCTCTGTATTTGCACCTCGTGGTGACCCCTCTGTATTTGCACCTCGTGGTGATCCCTCTGTATTTGCACCTCGTGGTGATCCCTCTGTATTTGCACCTCGTGGTGATCCCTCTGTATCTGCACCTCGTGGTGAACCCTCTGTATCTGCACCTCGTGGTGAACCCTCTGTATTTGCACCTCGTGGTGATCCCTCTGTATTTGCACCTCGTGGTGAACCTTCTGTATCTGCACCTCGTGGTGAACCTTCTGTATTTGCACCTCGTGGTGATCCCTCTGTATTTGCACCTCGTGGTGAACCTTCTGTATCTGCACCTCGTGGTGAACCTTCTGTATTTGCACCTCGTGGTGATCCCTCTGTATTTGCACCTGGTGGTGATCCCTCTGTATTTGCACCTCGTGGTGAACCCTCTGTATCTGCACCTCGTGGTGAACCCTCTGTATCTGCACCTCGTGGTGAACCCTCTGTATCTGCACCTCGTGGTGATCCCTCTGTATTTGCACCTCGTGGTGATCCCTCTGTATTTGCACCTCGTGGTGAACCTTCTGTATTTGCACCTCGTGGTGAACCCTCTGTATTTGCACCTCGTGGTGATCCCTCTGTATTTGCACCTGGTGGTGATCTGTCTGTATTTGCACCTCGTGGTGACCCCTCTGTATTTGCACCTCGTGGTGATCCCTCTGTATTTGCACCTCGTGGTGATCCCTCTGTATTTGCACCTCGTGGTGATCCCTCTGTATCTGCACCTCGTGGTGAACCCTCTGTATCTGCACCTCGTGGTGAACCCTCTGTATCTGCACCTCGTGGTGATCCCTCTGTATTTGCACCTCGTGGTGATCCCTCTGTATTTGCACCTCGTGGTGAACCTTCTGTATCTGCACCTCGTGGTGAACCTTCTGTATTTGCACCTCGTGGTGAACCCTCTGTATTTGCACCTCGTGGTGATCCCTCTGTATTTGCACCTGGTGGTGATCTGTCTGTATTTGCACCTCGTGGTGACCCCTCTGTATTTGCACCTCGTGGTGATCCCTCTGTATTTGCACCTCGTGGTGATCCCTCTGTATCTGCACCTCGTGGTGAACCCTCTGTATCTGCACCTCGTGGTGAACCCTCTGTATCTGCACCTCGTGGTGATCCCTCTGTATTTGCACCTCGTGGTGATCCCTCTGTATTTGCACCTCGTGGTGATCCCTCTGTATTTGCACCTCGTGGTGAACCCTCTGTATCTGCACCTCGTGGTGAACCCTCTGTATTTGCACCTCGTGGTGATCCCTCTGTATCTGCACCTCGTGGTGATCCCTCTGTATCTGCACCTCGTGGTGATCCCTCTGTATCTGCACCTCGTGGTGATCCCTCTGTATTTGCACCTCGTGGTGATCCCTCTGTATCTGCACCTCGTGGTGATCCCTCTGTATCTGCACCTCGTGGTGATCCCTCTGTATCTGCACCTCGTGGTGAACCCTCTGTATCTGCACCTCGTGGTGAACCCTCTGTATCTGCACCTCGTGGTGATCCCTCTGTATTTGCACCTCGTGGTGATCCCTCTGTATCTGCACCTCGTGGTGATCCCTCTCTATTTGCACCTCGTGGTGATCCCTCTGTATTTGCACCTCGTGGTGATCCCTCTGTATTTGCACCTCGTGGTGATCCCTCTGTATTTGCACCTCGTGGTGATCCCTCTGTATTTGCACCTCATGTGATCCCTCTGTATTTGCACCTCATGGTGATCCCTCTGTATTTGCTCTCGTGAAGTCTCCTCTTGATTGTAGACTGACACAATGATCCGCCCCCCTCCTGGAGAGTGTCCTTCACTTGTCTGGATGTTGTGAATGGGTTTACCATAGAGAGGATCCTGCGATCACCCACCACTTTTCTCTTCTGTGGACGTCCTTTGTATGTTGCTGAGCTCACCAGCGCGTTCCTCTTTCCTCAGAATGGACCAAACTGTTGATGTTGTCACTCCTAATGTTGCTGCGATCTCTCTGATTGGTTTAATTTTTGAACCCTTACAATGGCCGGTGTCCCTTGCATGGACAGCTACTTTGAACGCACGATGGAGGTTCACAGCAATAGATTCCAAATACAAATCCCACACTTGAGGTGGGAATACACGATTAGAAAATCGACCGATTGGTCATCTGACGACCGAGAGACGTTTGTTCGTTGGTTCAAATCGTGTCCCACATTGACCAATCTAAAAAAATTGTTCGTCGGGCAATACATAGCGTTGACGTCTTCCGTACAAGTGGAAGTGATGCATTTAGCGTGCGACCTTGTAGCCACGCCCTTCCAGCCAGAACGAGCGATCCACACCCTGCCGCCCAGAACGGGCGATCCATACCCTGCCGCCCAGAACGAGCGATCCACACCCTGCCGCCCAGGACGAGCGATCCACGCCCTGCCACCCAGAACGAGCGATCCACGCCCTGCCGCCCAGAACGAGCGATCCACACCCTGCCGCCCAGAACGAGCGATCCACACCCTGCCGCCCAGAACGAGCGATCCACACCCTGCTGCTGCCCAGAACGAGCGATCCACGCCCTGCCGCCCAGAACGAGCGATCCACGCCCTGCCGCCCAGGACGAGCGATCCACGCCCTGCCGCCCAGAACGAGCGATCCACACCCTGCCGCCCAGAATGAGCAATCCACACCCTGCCGCCCAGGACGAGCGATCCACACCCTGCCGCCCAGGACGAGCGATCCGCACCCTGCCGCCCAGAACGAGCGATCCACACCCTGCTGCTGCCCAGAACGAGCAATCCACGCCCTGCCACCCAGAACGAGCCATCCACGCCCTGCCGCCCAGAACGAGCGATCCACGCCCTGCCGCCCAGAACGAGCGATCCACGCCCTGCCGCCCAGAACGAGCGATCCACGCCCTGCCGCCCAGAACGAGCGATCCACACCCTGCCGCCCAGGACGAGCGATCCACACCCTGCCGCCCAGAACGAGCGATCCACACCCTGCTGCTGCCCAGAACGAGCGATCCACACCCTGCCGCCCAGGACGAGCGATCCGCACCCTGCCGCCCAGGACGAGCGATCCACACCCTGCCGCCCAGAACGAGCGATCCACGCCCTGCTGCTGCCCAGAACGAGCGATCCACACCCTGCCGCCCAGAACGAGCGATCCACGCCCTGCCGCCCAGAACGAGCGATCCACACCCTGCCGCCCAGGACGAGCGATCCACGCCCTGCCGCCCAGAACGAGCGATCCACGCCCTGCCGCCCAGAACGAGCGATCCACGCCCTGCTGCTGCCCAGAACGAGCGATCCACACCCTGCTGCTGCCCAGAACGAGCGATCCACACCCTGCCGCCCAGAACGAGCGATCCACGCCCTGCCGCCCAGAACGAGCGATCCACGCCCTGCCGCCCAGAACGAGCGATCCACGCCCTGCTGCTGCCCAGAACGAGCGATCCACACCCTGCCGCCCAGAACGAGCGATCCACACCCTGCCGCCCAGGACGAGCGATCCACGCCCTGCCGCCCAGAACGAGCGATCCACGCCCTGCCGCCCAGAACGGGCGATCCACGCCCTGCCGCCCAGGACGAGCGATCCACGCCCTGCCGCCCAGAACGGGCGATCCACACCCTGCCGCCCAGAACGAGCGATATACATAACAATTAACAGCCATGAGTATAATATCGTTTATTACATGGCATAACTAGTGATACATAAATATATAATATATAATGTACAACTACCACCTCTACGCCGATGACACACAAATCTATCTCTCCACCCCCCACCTCACCCCTTCATTCTCTGCCTGTATCACCCACCTACTGAGCGACATATCAGACTGGATGTCGCTCCATTTCCTCAAAGTGAACCTCTCCAAAACCAAGCTCCTGATTTTCCCCCCACCCCGTGCCCCCCCCCCCATCCTCTCCATCACGACCAACAACGCCATCATCAGTCCCACCCCGCAAGCCAAGGTCCTGGGTGTCATCCTAGACTCAGACTCAAACCTGTCCTTCCAACCCCATGTCCAATCGCTGACTACCGCATGCAGGTTCCACCTCCGCAACATCTCCAAAATACGTTCATTCCTAACCCCAGACACCACTAAACTACTCGTTCCCTCCCTTATTATCTCACGTCTGGACTACTGCAACTCCCTCCTCACCGGCCTCCCTCATCACAGACTATCCCCGCTTCAGTCTATCCTGAACTCAGCAGTCAGACTCATCCACCTCACCAACCGCTCTGTATCCGCCACCCCCCTCTGTCATTCCCTCCACTGACCTCCACTCAGTGTCCTCCACCCCCCTCTGCCAATCCCTCCACTGACCTCCACTCAGTATCCTCCACCCCCTTCTGCCAATCCCTCCACTGACCTCCACTCAGTATCCTCCACCCCCCTCTGTCAATCCCTCCACTGGCCTCCACTCAGTGTCCTCCACCCCCCTCTGCCAATCCCTCCACTGGCCTCCACTCAGTGTCCTCCACCCCCCTCTGCCAATCCCTCCACTGGCCTCCACTCAGTGTCCTCCACCCCCCTCTGCCAATCCCTCCACTGGCCTCCACTCAGTGTCCTCCACCCCCCTCTGCCAATCCCTCCACTGGCCTCCACTCAGTGTCCTCCACCCCCCTCTGCCAATCCCTCCACTGGCCTCCACTCAGTGTCCTCCACCCCCCTCTGCCAATCCCTCCACTGGCCTCCACTCAGTGTCCTCCACCCCCCTCTGCCAATCCCTCCACTGACCTCCACTCAGTGTCCTCCACCCCCTCTGTCATTCCCTCCACTCAGTGTCCTCCACCCCCTCTGTCATTCCCTCCACTCAGTGTCCTCCACCCCCCTCTGTCATTCCCTCCACTCAGTGTCCTCCACCCCCTCTGTCATTCCCTCCACTCAGTGTCCTCCACCCCCTCTGTCATTCCCTCCACTCAGTGTCCTCCACCCCCCTCTGTCATTCCCTCCACTGACTCCCGATTGCCCAACGCATTAAATTCAAACTACTAACACAGACATACAAAGCCATTCATAACTCCGCCCCAAACTACCTCACCGACCTGATATCCAAATATCACCCAACCCGTAATCTTCGCTCCTCACAGGACCTCCTACTTTCTAGCTCCCTGGTCTCCACCTCCCACGCCCAACTGCAGGACTTCTCCAGAGCTTCCCCCATCCTCTGGAACTCCCTACCCCAATCCATCAGATTGTCACCTTCCCTCCTCACCTTCAGGCGCACCCTGAAAACCCATCTCTTCAGGGAAGCCTACCCCACCCTCACCTAACAGCCGATCTCCTCCACTCTTCCTACCACTTCATCCCCCACAGCCACTTCCTCCCGTACCACTACCCCCTCCCTCCTAGATTGTAAGCTCCAAGGGGCAGGGCCCTCGAACCCCTCATGTATTGTATTGTTACTGTCTTGTCTCATGTTCTGTCCCCCCTATAATGTACAGCGCTGAGCAAACCTTCTGCCGCCATATAAATCCTGTATAATAATAATAATATAATATGCAGAATCCTGATTTTATTACCTCATTAGGCCGATCTTTTAACATTTGGATTTTTTGTTTCTGTTTACGAAGATTCCTCAGACATAAACATCCGGGCCATCTTCTGTTTCCGCTCATGCGTGATAGCGCTTGATAGAAAATCGGTTGTGCGTATGCAAAATGACAACATTTTTCACAGTTGCTCAAACCGGATGTTTTCATTATCGGTTAAAACATCCTGCTGATCAAGGAAGAGAAAATCGTTCGATCGGTGGTTCTGCTAAATTTTTCGGATGATTTTCTTATCGTGTGTACGGGGCACTGGAGTCAACTGCAGACCTTTTACCTGCTTCATTGAGGAAGAAATAATGGAGTAGCCCACACCTGGCCATGAAACAGCTTTTGATTCAATTGTCCAATTATTTGAAAAAGCTCTTCAGAGCTGTAATTCTAAAACCCTTTTTTGTGTCATTGGTGCAGTAAAAGCTTCTTTCTGGCACCTCCACCATGCAGCTCATTTTTGTTCAAGTATCACCGTATTGCACTCCTTATTAACAACCACACCATCTTTTTCCAGAGCAGCCTGGATTTCTTTTGAGGTCCCCTGTAGGGTTTTTCTTTGATTCCCGGACAATTCTTCTGGCAGTTGTGGCTACAATCTTTCTTGGTCTACCAGACCCTTGGCTCGGTATCAAGAGATCCCGGAACTTTCCACTTCCTAATAAGTGATGTAACAGCACTGATTGGCATATTCAAGGCTTTGGACATCTTTTTATGTCCTTTTCCGTCTTTAGAAAGTTCCATTACCTTGTTACGCAGGACTTTTGACAGTTCTTTTCTGCTCCCCATGGCTCAGTATCTAGCCTAGTCAGTGCTTCCACGTGAGAGCTAACAAACTCATTGACTATTTATACACAGACACTGATTGCAATTTAAAAAGCCACAGATGTGGGACATTAACCTCGAATTGGCATTGTAACCCGTGTGTGTCACCTGGTGTGTCTGTACCAAGGCCCAACATTCCAGGGGGCGGAGACTTCTGATCCAGGGGGCAGAGACTTCTGATCCGGGGGCGGATGCTTCTGATCCAGGGGGCGGATGCTTCTGATCCAGGGGGCGGATGCTTCTGATCCAGGGGGCAGAGACTTCTGATCCAGGGGGCAGAGACTTCTGATCCAGGGGGCAGAGACTTCTGATCTGGGGGCAGAGGCTTCTGCTCCAGTGGGCGGAGACTTCTGCTCCAGTGGGCGGAGACTTCTGCTCCAGTGGGCGGAGACTTCTGCTCCAGAGGGCGGAGACTTCTGCTCCAGTGGGCGGAGACTTCTGCTCCAGTGGGCGGAGACTTCTGATTCAGGGGCGGAGACTTCTGATTCAAGGGCCAGAGACTTCTGATCCAGGGGCCGGAGGCTTCTGATCAAGGGGGCGGAGGCTTCTGATCCGGGGGCGGAGGCTTCTGATTCAGGGGGCGGAGACTTCTGATTCAAGGGCCGGAGACTTCGGATTCAAGGGCCGGAGACTTCGGATTCAAGGGCCGGAGACTTCGGATTCAAGGGCCGGAGACTTCGGATTCAAGGGCCGGAGACTTCGGATTCAAGGGCCGGAGGCTTCCGATCAAGGGGGCGGAGGCTTCTGATCCGGGGGCGGAGGCTTCTGTTCCGGGGGCGGAGGCTTCTGATTCGGGGGCGGAGGCTTCTGATTCAGGGGCGGATACTTCTGATTCCGGGGGCGGAGACTTCTGATTCGGGCCATTTGGGTGATTTCTGTTATCATTATGATTTAAAAAGGAGCCGAACAACTATTGGATAATAAATGGCGTCATGTGATCATCATCCTTCAATAAAAGAGCATTTTTTGGCATGATCAGTCATATTTTCAATATCAATGCCAAAATTTCAAAAATTCTGCCAGGGGATGCAAACTTTTGAGCACAACTGAGTATGGACCAGGGGCGGACTGACAACTCATGGGACCCCCAGGTAATAGGGGATCATGGGGCCCCTGTGTCTTTGCCTACACTCAAACCACATCCAAAAAAGCCTATGAAAGGTACCAGGGGCATCTCATGGGGCCCCCTACTGACCCCGGGCCCTCGAGCAGTGCCCAAGTTCCCAAATGGTTAGTCCGCCCCTGGTATGGACCTAACTCTATATTATGCTTGGAGGTTCTAAGTCATTTTCTAGCCAAAAAATACAGATTTTGTGTGAGAATATATCTGGTCTTCAAGTGGTTCCCATAAATGGTTCCATGAAGTCCTCATCGGTCACGTTGAAGGCGAATCCTTTCCTAGTCGGCATAAAAACGTTATCAAAAGCAGAATACGCTCAGCCGTTGTCATGATGGCCATCCGTCACGACCGTAACGACTTCAGGCCGCCTACGTCGGATGATGAGTGGCGCTATTTTTCAGAGTTAAGGTCACGCGTCGGTCGTTAATCATTTTATCGCGGAGGGTGATGGGGACAGCCGGCGTCTTGCGTAGAGCGAGAGTGGAAAGTTCCACAGAAAATTGTTTTTAACACTTCTCAGAAATCTTGACTTTGGCCCCAAAGCGGGCCTGCGATGTGTCAATGTAATCTTCCCGGGACAGTTCAGATAAAGTTGTGTTTTTGCTTCGTCCTTTCGCTTCCTCTCTTGGCGATTCACCGCCGGTTAAAGTCGCTCTGCTCCTTCGCACGCTTTTATTGGACGGCGCAGGAAGAGTTCCTTCCTGCGCAGCAAACATTTCCATGGGACGCTGCAGAATCTCAGGAGGGATGAAAGGCGGAAAAATGTTTCATCTCACGGTGAAGGTTGTTCTGTTTCACACAGAGAGATAATTGAGAACAGAAGTTGTCGGCATTGAGCTGTCTGATCCTCGCTGACAACTTCAAGATGAACCGTTCTATTCAGACTGTGTAAAACAAGAAGAAATATTAGCTGACAAAAGACGGGAAGATACATTAACTGCATGGAGGTTGGGCAGCAATCCTTGAAGGCTACGTTCACCTTTTGCATGAATTGGCCCATGCCACACATGCCGTGTTTCATGCCTTGTTCACCACCTGACATGTCTGTAAGAGAAGGGTGGATGGGCCTTGATGCCCATGTGCTGCACTTACACTATATTGCCCCAAGTGTTGGTCGCCAGCCATTACACACACATGACCTTTAATGGTCCCCCCAGTCTTAGTCCGTAGGGTTCAATATTGAGTTGGCCTCGCCCTTTCCACGCACGTGACCTTTAATGGCCTCCCAGTCTTAGTCCGTAGGGTTCAATATTGAGTTGGCCTCGCCCTTTCCACGCACGTGACCTTTAATGGCCTCCCAGTCTTAGTCCGTAGGGTTCAATATTGAGTTGGCCCCGCCCTTTCCACACACATGACGTTTAATGACCCCCAAGTCTTAGTCCGTAGGGTTCAATATTGAGTTGGCCCCGCCCTTTCCACACACATGACCTTTAATGGCCCCCCAGTCTTAGTCCATAGGGTTCAATATTGAGTTGGCCTCGCCCTTTCCACGCACGTGACCTTTAATGGCCTCCCAGTCTTAGTCCTGAGGGTTCAATATTGAGTTGGCCCCGCCCTTTCCACACACATGACCTTTAATGGCCCCCCAGTCTTAGTCCGTAGGGTTCAATATTGAGTTGGCCTCGCCCTTTCCACACACATGACCTTTAATGGCCCCCCAGTCTTAGTCCATAGGGTTCAATATTGGGTTGGCCCCGCCCTTTCCACGCACATGACCTTTAATGGCCTCCCAGTCTTAGTCCGTAGGGTTCAATATTGAGTTGGTCCCGCCCTTTCCACACACATGACCTTTAATGGCCCCTCCCAGTCTTAGTCCGTAGGGTTCAATATTGGGTTGGCCCCGCCCTTTCCACACACATGACCTTTAATGGCCCCCCAGTCTTAGTCCGTAGGGTTCAATATTGAGTTGGCCCCGCCCTTTGCAGCTATAACAGCTTCAACTCTTCTGGGAAGGCCGTCCACAAGGTTTAGGAGGGTGTCTATGGGAAGGTTGGACCATTCTTCCAGAAGCACATTTGTCAGGTCAGGCACTGATGTCGGGGGAGGGGGCCTGGCTCGCAGTCTCCGCTCTAATTCATCCCAAAGGTGTTCTATGGGGTTGAGGTCAGGACTCTGTGCAGGACAGTCAAGTTCCTCCACCCCAAATTTGCTCCTCCAAGTCTTTATGGACCTTGCTTTGTGCACTGGTGGGCAGTCATGTTGGAACAGGAAGGGGCCATCCCCAAACTCCTCCCACAAAGTTGGAAGCATGAAATTGTCCACAATGTCACCTTAAGACTTCCCTTCACTGGAACTAGGGGGCCAAGTCCAACCCCTGAAAAACAACCCCACACCATAATCCCCCCTCCACCAAACTGCACACTTGGCACATTGCCCTCATCAAGACCCTCTCCTCCAATCCTCGCTGGCTCTTCTCCACCTTTAACTCCCTACTCTCTCCGCCCCCACCTCCACTCAGCACCTCACTCACCGCCCTTGAGATTGCCAATCATTTCAAAAACAAGATTGACACAATTTGCAAGGACATCGTCTCAACTCACACTCCCTCTCACACAGCAACCCCCTCATCACCCCTCTCCCTCGGCCTCACCACTGTTGTGATCTCCACCCCACCTAACATTCCTCACACTGAAGCCCCCTCCACACTCCACTCCTTCAACCTTACTACCATCAAGGAAGTCACCAAGGTCTCTAATGCCCGCCTCACCACCTGCCCCCTCGACCCTATCCCCTCACAACTCCTACGATCACCCCCCTCCTCCATCCTACGCTCCCTCACCCACATCTTCAATCTCTCACTCTCTGCCGGCGCATTCCCCTCCCCCATTAAGCACATGCACATCACCCCTATACTTAAAAAACTCTCCCTGGATCCCACCGACCTAAACAACCTCAGACCCATCTCCCTGCTGCCATTTACATCTAAACTCCTCGAGCGCCTCGTCTACACCCGCCTATGCTCTCACCTCAACGACAACCACCTCCTCAATCCCCTATAGTCCGGCTTCGGCCCCCTACACTCCACTGAAACCGCCTTACTCAAACTCTCCAACGACCCGCTAACCGCCAAAGCTAATGGCCACTATTCAGTGCTCCTACTCCTCGACCTCTCCGTGGCCTACAAAGTCGACCACCCCCTCCTCCTCAAAAAGCTACACTCCCTCGGCATCAGAAACTCCGCTCTCTCTTGGCTCTCATCCTACCTATCACAACGCTCTTTCAGCATTACCTATAATGCTACCACCTCCCCCTCACTCCCCCTCTCTGATGGGGTCCCTCAAGGCTCTGTCCTCGGGCCCCTTCTCTTCTCCATCTACATCTCCTCCCTTGGCCAACTCATACACTCTCATGGCTTCAACTATCACCTCTATGCCGACGACACACAAATTTATCTCTCAACCCCCAACCTCACCCCCTCGGTCTCCGCCCGAATCACACACCTACTGAGCGACATATCAGACTGGATGTCACTCCACTTCCTTAAACTGAACCTCTCCAAAACCGAGCTCCTAGTCTTCCCCCCAGCCTGGACATCACCCCCGATTGACATCTCCATCACGTCCAACAACGCCACCATCAGTCCCGCCCCACAAGCCAGAGTACTTGGGGTCATACTTGATTCCAACCTATCCTTCCAGCCCCAAGTCCAATCACTAACAAACTCATGCAGACTCCCCCTCCGCAACATGCAGACTCCCCCTCCGCAACATGCAGACTCCACCTCCGCAACATGCAGACTCCCCCTCCGCAACATCACCAAAATCCGCACGTTCCTAACCCCAGAAACCACTAAACAGCTCATCCACTCCCTCATCATATCACGACTCAACTACTGCAACTCCCTCCTCACTGGCCTGCCTCGCCGCTGGATATCCCCGCTTCAGTCCATCCTGAATACGGCAGCCAGGCTCATCCACCTTACCAACCGCTCTCTGCCAATCCCTCCACTGGCTTCTGATTGCCCAACGGATCAAATTCAAAATCCTAACACTGACTTACAAAGCCGTCCACCATACTGCCCCAAACTACATCACCGACCTAATATCCAAGTACCACCCAACACGCACACTCCGCTCCTCACAAGACCTCCTTCTCTCTAGCTACCTAGTCTCCTCCTCCCATGCCCGCCTCCAGGACTTCTCCAGGGTGTCACCCATCCTCTGGAACTCCCTTCCCCAATCCATCAGACTATCACCTACTCTCCTCCCCTTTAGGCGCACCCTGAAAACCCATCTCTTCAGGGAAGCCTACCCCACCCCCTGCTAATTGCCGACCTCCTCCACTCCTCCTACCACTCCATCCCCCACAGCCATTTCCTCCTGTACCACTATCCCCTCCCTCCTAGATTGTAAGCTCCAAGGAGCAGGGCCCTCGAACCCCTCATGTATCGCATTGTATTGTTATTGTACTGTCGCATGTTCTGTCTCCCATTGTAATGTACAATGAACTTACGCCAAGTAATACAGAAAATCTATCCTAAAGGCACTAAACATTCTTCTTCAAGAGGATACAATTTGAATCCCTTCTAGAGGCCGCTGTTAACCCGCAAAGTCTTGATATGGAAATGTGTGTCTCTAACAACGTTCAATATTATAGAATAGGAAAAATGACTGAACACTCCACATCAGGGGCGGACTGACCATTTGGAAACTCAGGCACTGCCCAAGGGCCCGGGGTCAGTAGGGGGCCCCATGAGATGCCCCTGGTACCTTTTTCATAGGCTTTCTGGGCAAGACACAGGGGCCCCATGATCCTCTATTGCCTGGGGGCCCCATAAGTTGTCAGTCCGCCCCTGCTCCATGTATTGTTCTATTGTCAAGAGGCTGCTGTGGGAAAACTGCAGGAGGACGTCACAACTAAACTAGAGGAGTAAATAAGTGAGAGATACCTGGAGGAAATTGTTTTCAAGTACCTCTTAAAAGCCTTTTGGAGATCATTTCATAAAATTGTTATAACAGTCTTGGGGGAAGTTCAGTAACAGCGGAGATAATGCTATATTTTACTTTAAAGACGTACTCTAGGAACATTTTCCAAGCTGTTACAATGTTCTGTGCTGGCTGCAAATCCTCCTCGTCTTCTGTGCACTGGCCAAAGAGTGGGACTCGGTTTTTTGAACCTGCAGGTAAACTAAGCAGAGATGACATAGCATGGTATTTGTGATGGATCTTGAGCAGATCTGGATTGGTAAGGATTGAAGAAGATCAACAATTTAGAAGCTTAAGGTTTCAATCAAGGCTGCTGTTTAACAATTGGTGGTGTGACAGGTGGAGGACTTTAAAACCACCTGTAACGTGCATGTGACATGATGTACAGATTTGAGTAGATAAGATGTGATCAGCAGCAATATGTAATCGTAACTGTAGGGACATTCCATTGTCATTGAGGATGTATATTCTGTGGGGACATTCCATTGTCATTGAGGATGTATATTCTGTGGGGACATTCCATTGTCATTAAGGATGTATATTCTGTGGGGACATTCCATTGTCATTAAGGATGTATATTCAGTCAGAGGTACTCAGACACAAAGGCATCAATTAGGCAGAAAAGCCCGGCTTCCGGGATGTGACAACCTTTTGTGTTAATAAGGTTGTCACCTTCTGGTGAAACCGGTTTAAAGAAAGTGGCTCCAGACATTCCGGCTTCATGACAGCAGGGAGCTAAAGGTATATCCATCAAAAGGGGTATGTTTCATCTCTCATAAAAGCTAAAATATTAGTTGAAGAGAGATGAACATACTCCCTTCTATTTGGGCACTCTGTAGGCTACATCTGCATATAAAAACCATATTTGTGGCTTAGGTAGAATGCCAGGAAAATGCAGGGAATGTTTAGGTGGCGCTGGATTGCGACAGTCAAATGGTGTTTGGTACTGACGCGATCGGACTGTTGTTGGTGTTTCAAGCCGGTCTTAGTCCGATTGAACTTTGGCAGTTTAGCATCCAGAACATCCTGTGGGCAGGTACAGGATCAGCCCCCCATGGTCAATTGGCCGAGGACTAATGTCCCGCCTACGTCCATATCCCCATGAAAGGAGTACCCGGGCATTGGGACATTTGTGATTCACATGGAGCCGGTTCGATTGACCAACGGATTGCTGACTCTCCCTGACTTGCTCCAGTCGCAGGATAGCTCTTGGTAAAAGTTTTATCTCTGTTTTTTATTCCCTTTTTATTTTATAGTGAATAGTCATTTGTGTGTCTTCTTGTATTTTTTGTATTTCTGTAACTGTTTATATTTTGTACATATTTTATGCTCCGCCCACTTTCGGGAAATTAAATCTTAAAATTAATTAGTGACTTCTGTGTATTTAAGCTCGGGCTCATATCTCCGGAGCGATTAGATTGGAGAGATTAGATTGTATTGTATGTTAGTGCCTTTAAACGCTCGGTCAAGCTGATTGCCAATTTGTATGCAATTGCACTGTGTGTGGGCAGATTGCGTGCAGATTGTAAAAGGTAACAGATCGGCCAGACGGAGATCTGTGTGTGTGGGGTGTCCCAGCAGACCGTTCTGTGGATAAACAGTTGGGTGGTGGCAGGCTACCTTTTGTGGTGTGTCTGGTGCGGGGGGTGTATGGACAGTGGAAGGGTTCAAGCTGTAGGTAGCTGGAGGGACTCTAGAAGGGTGTGATTACTAAGCTGGTCCTCAACTCTAATCAGTGCACCAGATTGTATATAAGATTTGTATCTGACAGTGTGTGGTCCACCAGCTGGATTGGAGTGGAGTCTCCATCTGGTGGTGGCCAAAAGGTAGTGCGGGCTGTGGAAGGATATCACGGCTGATCTTATATACGGTTTTATATATTCAAAGTTGAGTCCCCTTTATTCCCTCGTACCCCAAGTCACGGCTGCACATGCGTGCCTCGGTTAGCTAGTCGCTGTGGGCGTGGCGTGTGGGGGAACCGTGACACCACCGGTAAACTAAGCAGAGATGACATAGGATGGTATTTGTGGTGGATCTGGATTGGTAAAGATGGAGGAAGATCCACCTTTTAGATGTTTAAGGTTTCAATCCTGGCTGCTTGTAAGCAGGTTGAAATTAGCTGGATAGGTATTGTCCTGGATGGTTGGGGGGGTTGTAGTTAATTTCATTCCTGGATTTTTTGTTTGGTGGGATCTTTAGGTCTGACCCGTGGGTATAAAAAGGGACAGTAGTGAGCCAGAGATCCCCCGGGGAAAGGGAAACCAGTAAACAGAGAGAGCCCAGAAGAATTCTTGGAAGCCACTTTGCCACCTAAGAGCGAAGGAGTCCTGCCGCAAGTTTATTGGCCCTGAAGATATGAGAGCCACACACATGGGGGGTCTTCCCCTGAAGACACCAACTGCTGGGGAATGCCACTGATGGACCCTTATTTGCATGGACTATACCTTGTTGCAGGTATGCCGGTCCAGCACATAGCCTGAGTAGGAAAGTAGGGACTATGACTGTTTTCATCTGATCTTTGGACTTTTTTGTACTGTTCTGCATTTTATACAGTGAAAGTGTTGAGACTTTGTCTTCTGCCTGGTCTGAAGTTATTATAAAGGAGTGTTATGCAAGTAACCGGCACGCAGAGGCTAAAGTTTGGGCCACGTAACACATGGGGTATGAAGAGCCAGCATGTGAAGAGTCATTCTAGTGTATCACATGTGGTTGCCATGAGCAATGGAGGTACTGTCAGCAAGCAGCCTGCTGGAAACATTTGCCCGGTGTAGGTGGGTCAGTCTGTAGCCACTAGGGATGTTGTTGGCACTCCCTACGCTGCATTCCGCCTCCCATGGGGATCTGCATTGCAGAAGTTCCAATCCTGTACAGAGGTATGGAAGTTCAAAAATTAAAGTCAAGTGAACGTTGAAGTCTGCACTATGTGCATGGTGGGGTTCCATGCAGGGGTGAACTGACCATTCAAACACTCGGGCACTGCCCGAGGGCCCGGGGTCAGTAGGGGGCCCCATGAAATGCCCCTGGTACCTTTTTTTTATAGGCTTTTTTTGAGTGTGGGCAAGGACATAGGGGCCCCATGATCCCCTACTGCCCGGGGGCCCCATGAGTTGTCAGTCCGCCCCTGGTTCCATGCTACTCCCAGGATCGGTAGTAGGAAAATGCTAGACAGGTGGCTGTAGTCAGTGTTCGGCATGGCCCGCCCAACTGCAAGCTGCAGTGGGAAGGCATACATTTACATGGTGACCTGAACGTTAACTGGAGAACAGTTGTTGTACAAATGCACATGGTGTATGTTCATCTGTAAGGCCCGCCTCAAGGTTTCCCTCACAGCAGCCTCAGTCTTGTCTCGGGGCATTGGTTGGAATGTCACAAGACCCCATAAGGTACCCCATATGTATGAAGCAGAGTGATCCTGTTACAGGTGTCTAGCATAGTCCAGAAGAACCCACCCCAGGGGTAGTCCTCGCATGTGACCCTCACTTGGCATCCAATGAGGTAATTGGAAAACATGGAGGAACGTCCATTATTAGCTATCTCCTGCCCTACCTACATGCTATGAAACAATTGGTGGGCTGTCAGTTGGAGGACCTAAAACTGCAGTTAAACTAAGCAGGGATGAAGTAGGGTGGTTTTGTGGTGGACCTGGATCAAATATAGATTGGTAAAGATGGATGAAGATCCACATTTTAGATGTTTAAGGTTTCAATCAAGGCTGTCCTGAAACAATTGGTGGCCTGTCAGGTGGAGGACCTAAAACTGCAGTTAAACTAAGCAGGGATGAAGTAGGGTGGTTTTGTGGTGGACCTGGATCAAATATAGATTGGTAAAGATGGATGAAGATCCACATTTTAAATGTGTAGCACCACTCACCCAAAATTGTGGGTCCCTCAATAGTCCGGCACTACCGGGCCACATGCATCTTCACCCAGACTTGCATCCAAGAGTCAGTAACCAATCAGTAACCAGTCCTTGAGCTTTTTTTGTTATTATATTAAGGGATTTGAACTGGGATGGGGTTAGGGGTGTTCGGGATGCCCAATGGAATCCATGAACTGAGGACAACTTCCTGGAACTATTTACAAGTCTCTGCTGCAAAACAGTCTCTTTTGGAGAGCTAGCCAGTGTCTCCCATTGTACCACCCCAAACCCCAGATAAACGTCTCTTCTTTACCCAGCTGTTTGGAGGTATCCCTGAGCAGGGTCACTTTAAGAGATTAGACCGCCCCTGTAGCTGGAGAATCAGGTTTTCCACCAGAAAACTCCTTCCTCTATCTGGCCCATGGGGGTGCAAGATTACTCACTCAGATCATCTCCTCTACTGCTCATGGGTTGGTGGCTGCTACCAGGCCTTCTAGCTGAGCCACTTCTTTGCTGCTGCACAGGTGGTCCTCAGTCTGGGGGCGGTCAAAGTCCCAATCTTTCCTGTCTCCAAGTTCCCTGGCCTGTGGGTAGGCCCCATCCCACTGGGCCTCCTCACAAGCGCCTACACCTCTTGCTCACTTTTCCATTTTCCACCGAACTCTCTCACATCTGAACAGGCTCCCTTACTCTTAAAGGTTGTCCCAGACCCTTTCCAAGCCTCCTGTCGTGGATTGGCTTGGATCCTCCAAGAGTACAGACCAGCCACTCCTTCAGATCCACCCACTGCTTCTAGACCTTTCTCAAGTTCAAGTGCAGGGGGAAATTCCAGAGAGCTGGTCTGAAGAACCTCTCAACTCTGACCCAATTTAGACCCTCTGAATATGCCATCCAGGCTGCTACCAGCCCTCCTCTCTAACAATCAACACTAAAGCTATCTAGGAGGGTGCCTCAGACGTTTAAAGTTTTGGTCAAGGCTGTCCTGAAACAACTGGTGGCCTGACAAGTGGAGGACCTTAGTCACACTGAATACGTTGAAGTGAAGTGAAAAAGACATTTTGTCTCTTCATTTGCTCAGATATGCATTGAACATCGAAAAGTGTTTCATGACTTATTATATCTGACTGCCTTCAGAGAGCCGCTAATTCAAAATGGCTCATACCGTGCTCTAATGCGTGACTAGGGACATCTGTGGATGCCGCCTTAGAAGAAGTCCTATGGTTGGCCAACTGTCCAGACATACAAACCCTGAACCACAGTCCATACAAAATACATCCACAACTCTTCTTTATTATGCAAAGGTGAAAACACTTACAAAATCCAGCCCATAACTGTTTCTCATGTGACATTGTTACATTGCTCCCCCAAGTGACAGCTTGGCCTTCACCAGAGAACCCTGCAAGGAGTGATGGGCCAATGACCCTAGTGACCCCATGGCGTACTTTGCTGCAAGCTGATGCCAGGTTGCAGCCCTTGGGTTTGCCTCATGAAGAGGTTGCAGGAGCAGGGTGACTACACTGAGGAGACAGGGCAGGCACCAGAGTAGTCAATGTCCAGGCGGAGGTTGAGAGAGACAGTAGGTAAGAGACTATATGGGGTCTAAGCAGAGGCAGCACTGGTGGGCATTGATGAGGAGGCACTGATATGCAGCAATGATGAGCACTGATAGGCGGTACTGATGGTCACTTATAGGTGGCACTGACTGATGGTACTGATGGGCAGCACTACTGGGCACTGGGTGAAACTTCTGGGAGGCACTGCTGGGTGGCACTGATGGGTGGCACTGCTGGGCACTGGGTGGCACTGCTGGGCACTGATGGGTGGCATTGCTGGGCACTGGTGGGTGGCACTGCTGGGTGGCACTGCTGGGCACTGGGTGGCACTGCTGAGCACTGCTGGGAGGCACTGCTGGACACTGGTGGGTGGCACTGATGGGTGGCACTGCTGGGCACTGGGTGGCACTGCTGGGCACTGATGGGTGGCATTGCTGGGCACTGATGATCAGTGCCGATCTGCTCTGTGACATTTGCTAGTTTTCGGCAGTACTTTCCTCACACTGTGACAGCATGAGGAAAGTACTGCCGAGAACTGCCAACTGTATTTATTTTGTGATCTGCTGTATCATTGGACACTGTGATTGGCCTTTTACCTAGTCATGTGATCAGCTGTGTCCGTAGGACAGCGCCGGGTGCGCCGCACAGGGGGCGTGTTCTGGGAGGACGTCATATGATATATGACGGCTGCAGCACGACTGTAAAGTGGTTAAATAATCGAATATGGAGATTTTGAAGTACCGTAGTTGGTTGCCATTCCACACGCATGTGCAGTTATAAAGTGCGACATGTTAGGTATCTATTTACTCGGCGTAACATCCTCTTTTATATTTTCCCCCAAGCAATTGGGTATTGTTTTGTGTTTCAGTTCATTAAAGTTCATTAAAGTGTATTTTTTCCCCCAAAAAAATTAATTTGGAAAACTGCTGTGAGCTATGTGTCTCGTGGTGCCGCTCCAAGCTGCTTGGTAAGATAAGAATCACCCCGCCAGTGAGGAAAGGGATCCGGTGTCCCAGAGCCATTTCCGGTATAGCTGACAGGAAATAAAGGTGACGCCGCTGAACCAACCCCAGGAGTCAGACGCATGGATGGTTTGGCTTGGCCTCAGCCATCGCTCCGGCCACGCCCTCTGATGCGTTTCATTCTGCCCACTGGGGCTTGATTACAGTGGTGTGATCAAGCCTCGGTGGGTGGGGCGAAACGCATCAGCAAGTGTGGGGGGAGAGGTGGCTGAGGCCAAACCATCCATGCGTCTGACTCTTGGGGTCGGTTGAGAGGAAAACTTCTGTGGCACAAAAACTTGCAACACCCACCATTTTATTCTCCAGGGCCTTGCGTAAAAAAAAAAAAAATATATATACATTGCTCAAAAAAATGAAAGGAAGACTCTGAAAACCCATCAGACCTCAATGAGGACAAATCTCCTGCTGGATCTCTATACTGACATGGACGGGGGATGGGTGAGGAGCGTAAGGACGCCCCATCATTGGATGGAAATGATCGACCTACAGAGGACTGAATTTACAGACACCCCGAAAATCAAAGTGAAGAAATGATGCAGCAGGCGAGTCCATTGTGCTGAGATGTCATTGCAGCAACTCAGAATGGTCCTCAGTAATTTGTATGGCCCCCACGTGCTTGTATGCATGCCTGACAACGTCAGGGGAGGGTCCTAATGAGACCACGGATGGTGTCCTGGGGGATTTCCTCCCAGATCTGGACCAGGACATCACTGAGCTTGTGGTAAGTCTGAGGTGCAACCTGGCGGCGTCGGATGGACCGAAACATGACATCCCAGAGGGGTTCTATTGGATTTAGGTCAGGTGAGCGTGGGAGCCATTCAATGGTATCAATTCCTTCATCCTCCAGGAACTGCCTGCATACTCTCCCCCCATGAGGCCGGGCATTGTTGTGCACCAGGAGGAACCCAGGACCCACTGCACCAGGAGGAACCCAGGACCCACTGCACCAGGAGGAACCCAGGACCCACTGCACCAGGAAGAACCCAGGACCACTGCACTAGGAGGAACCTAGGACCCACTGCACCAGTGTAGGGTCTGACAATGGGTCCAAGGATTTCATCCCCATACCTAATGGCAGTCAGGGTGCCATTGTCTAGCCTGTAGAGGTCTGTGTGTCCCTCCATGGATATGCCTCCCCAGACCATCACTGACCCACCACCAAATCGGTCATGCTGAACCATGTTACAGGCAGCAGAACATTCTCCACGGCTTCTCCAGACCCTTTCACGTCTGTCACATGTGCTCAGGGGGAACCTGCTCTCATCTGTGAAAAGCACAGGGTGCCAGTGATAGACCTGCCAATTCTGGGCTTTAATGGCCAATGCCAATCCAGCTCTATGGTGCCGGGCAGTGAGCACAGGGCCCACTAGAGGATGTCGGGCCCTCAGGCCACCCCCATGAAGTCTGTTTCTGATTGTTTGGTCAGAGACATTCACAACAGTGGCCTGCTGGAGGTCATTTTGTAGGGCTCTGGCAAGGCTCATCCTGTTCCTCCTCGCACAAAGGAGCAGATACCGGTCCTGCTGATGGGTTAAGGACCTTCTACAGCCCTGTCCAGCTCTCCTAGAGGAACTGCCTGTCTCCTGGAATCTCCTCCATGCTCTTGTCTCCTGGAATCTCCTCCATGCTCTTGTCTCCTGGAACCTCCTCCATGCTCTTGTCTCCTGGAACCTCCTCCATGCTCTTGTCTCCTAGAATCTCCTCCATGCTGTTGTCTCCTAGAATCTCCTCCATGCTGTTGTCTCCTGGAATCTCCTCCATGCTGTTGTCTCCTGGAATCTCCTCCATGCTCTTGTCTCCTGGAATCTCCTCCATGCTCTTGTCTCCTGGAATCTCCTCCATGCTCTTGTCTCCTGGAATCTCCTCCATGCTCTTGTCTCCTGGAATCTCCTCCATGCTCTTGAGACTGTGCTGGGAGACACAGCAAACCTTCTGGCAATGGCAGGTATTGATGTGCCATCCTGGAGGACTTGGACTGCCTATGCAACCTCTATAGGGTCCAGGTATGGCCTCATACTACCAGTAGTGACACTGACCCGAGCCAAATGCAAAACTAGTGGAAAAACAGTCAGAAAAGATGAGTAGGGAAAAAAGTGTCACCTGTAAAATCATTCCTGTTTTGGGGGTCGTCTCATTGTTGCCCATCTAGTGCACCTGTTGTTCATTTCATAAACATAAAAGCAGCTGAAACTGATGAACAATCCCCTCTGCGACTTCCCTGACCAGATCCATATCCCAGGAGTTCAACGACTGATTTAATACGTTTTCCTTTCGTTTTTTGAGCGGTGTAAAATATTTGGGGGTTCTAAGTCATTTTCTAGCAAAAAAAAAAACCCCAAAAAGGCTGATTCTTCCATTCATGTGAGACGTGTCAGAGTAGGCAAGTGGTGAAATAGATTCATCTTCTTTGGAGAGTGAAAAGCTCCAGGTTGTTCCATAAGTAACGAGATAATGTGGTCGATGACCGCGTACGCCTGTTCCAGCCACGACGCACTTCGGGTTCATTATTCCGCGCCTCGTTACGGTTCGAACGTTTCCCTATTGTGTTGTGAAACGACAATTATTGTAATCAGCCATCATTATCCGCGTTGTGTTTAGGGACCGGCGGTGATTAGAAGGCCCGTCTTTAGGAATAGCAGATTATGTGCACGCCGCCGACCTTCCACCTACGGTAATTGTAGGTGCGTCTTCGCGTCGTGTGCGGAAGAATAGTCGCTAATGAGGGATTTTCGGGAAGAATGGAAAGGAGAGCCCCGGAGAGGAAGTGTATTCACAGATGGATCAGAAGAGGGAGATTCGCCTTTGATTTGAAGACATTATCATTCACAAAGGTCATGTTCCCTTCGCTCGCGGGTTTATGTTTGCGCCTCGGGGGGCGTAAGGTCCAATTCTAATGATTTGAATACGCGTTTGCCTATTTAAGTCTTTACACTCAACAGTAGACTGAACGATGACGAAACGTGAGGGGGGGGGGGTTGTTCCTCATATTTTTACAAAATTTGGAGGATTTCGGTGTAAATTTTCAGTGAATTGTATTGGAGTCAACGAGGAAGGGGAATTTAGGGTGGTTCTTTTTTTTTTTGTGGTTTGAAAGGGCTCATTTATACTTGCTTTGGCTTTCACACGCATGCTTTTTTGTTGTGTTTTTGATGCTTTGGCGATACATTTTTTGAAGTTTCAATGAAATTTGGCAAGTGTCCTGTGTGTGTTGTTTTACTGTTTGTTTTAAAGGGGCCCAGTATAACCCCAGCTCAGTAGAGCCTCCATTCAGCAGATTCCCAGCTCATTAGTACCCCTGTTCAGCAGATCCCCAGCTTCTTAGTGCCCTCGTTCAGCAGATCCCCAACTCAATGATACCCTCGTTCAGCAGATCCCCAGCTTATTAGTGCCCCTGTTCAGCAGATTCCTAGCTCATTAGTACCCCTGTTCAGCAGATTCCCAGCTCATTGATGCCCTCGTTCAGCAGATCCCCAGCTTATTAGTACCCCTGTTCAGCAGATTCCTAGCTCATTACTACCCCTGTTCAGCAGATTCCTAGCTCATTAGTACCCCTGTTCATCAGATGCCCAGCTCATTGATACCCTCATTCAGCAGATCCCCAGCTTATTAGTGCCCTCATTCTGCAGATCCCCAGCTCATTAGTACCCCTGTTCAGCAGATCCCCAGCTTCTTAGAGCCCTCGTTAAGCAGATCCCCAGCTCATTGGTATCCTCATTCAGCAGATACCCAGCTTCTTAGTGCCCCTGTCCAGCAGATCCCCAGATCATTGATATCTTTGTTTAGCAGATCCCCAGCTCATTGATACCCTTGTTCATAAGATCCCCAGCTTATTAGTGCCCCTGTTCAGCAGATCCCCAGCTTATTAGTGCCCCTGTTCAGCAGATCCCCAGCTTATTAGTGCCCCTGTTCAGCAGATCCCCAGTTTATTAGTGCCCCTGTTCAGCAGATCCCCAGTTTATTAGTGCCCCTGTTCAGCAGATCCCCAGCTTATTAGTGCCCCTGTTCAGCAGATCCCCAGCTCATGGTAATACATTTTTTGAAGTTTCAATGAAATTTGGCAAGTGTCCTGTGTGTGTTGATTTACTGTTTGTTTTAAAGGGTCAAGTACAACTCCAGATCAGTAGAGCCTTCATTCAGCAGATCCCCAGCTCATTGATACCCTCGTTCAGAAGATCTCCAGCTTCTTAGTGCCCCTGTCCAGCAGATCCCCAGCTCATTGATACCCTTGTTTAGCAGATCCCCAGCTCATTGATACCCTTGTTCATTAGATCCCTAACTTCTTAGTGCCCCTGTTCAGCAGATCCCCAGTTCATTGATACCCTCGTTCAGCAGATCCCCAGCTTCTTAGTGCCCTCGTTAAGCAGATCCCCAGCTCATTGATATCCTCGTTCAGCAGATCCCCAGCTTCTTAGTGCCCCTATCCAGCAGATCCCCAGCTCATTGATATCCTTGTTTAGCAGATCCCCAGCTCATTGATAACCTTGTTCAGCAGATCCCCAGCTTATTAGTGCCCCTGTTCAGCAGATCCCCAGCTCATGGTGATACATTTTTTGAAGTTTCAATGAAATTTGGCAAGTGTCCTGTGTGTGTTGATTTACTGTTTGTGTTAAAGGGGCCCAGTACAACCCCAGATCAGTAGAGCCTTCATTCAGCAGATCCCCAGCTTCTTAGTGCCCTCTTTCGGCAGATTCCAAATGATACACTCGTTCAGCAGATCCCAAGCTTCTTAGTGCCCCTGTTCAGCAGATTCCCAGCTCATTGATACCCTCATTCAGCAGATCCCCAGCTCATTAGTACCCCTGTTCAGCAGATCCCAAGCTCATTGAAATCCATTGTTTATAGTTTGTATTTATACTTTATGTATTCTGTGTTTTATCTAGTTCAACCATAAAAAAGAAAAAAAAGTTATAATCCTCCACCCACAGTTGATCCAGAGGAAGGCAAAACAACCCAGCAAAGCACGATCCAATTTGCTCCTGCAGGGGAAAAGATTCCTTCCTGATCCCCCGAGAGGCAATCGGATATTCCCTGGATCCACTTTCCCTATAAATGTTATATCCAGTTATATTCTGTGTATCCAAGAAAGAATCCAGGACTTTCCTACAGCAATCCACTGAGCTGGCCACAACCAACTCTGGAGGGAGTCTATTCCACATTCTCACAGCTCTTACTGCAAAGAAACCTTTCCGTGTTTGGCGATTACATTTATTTTCCTCCAGATGTAAAGAGCGCCCCCTTGTCCTCTGTGATGACCTCAGGGGGAATAACTACACCGAGTTCACTATATGAACCACTGATGTATTATACATGGAGATCATATCCCCCCCTTATGTATTATACATGGAGATCATATCCCCCCTTATGTATTATACATGGAGATCATATCCCCCCTTATGTATTATACATGGAGATCATATCCCCCCTTATGTATTATACATGGAGATCATATCCCCCCTTATGTATTATACATGGAGATCATATCCCCCCCTTATGTATTATACATGGAGATCATATCCCCCCTTATGTATTATACATGGAGATCATATCCCCCCTTATGTATTGTACATGGAGATCATATCCCCCCCCTTATGTATTATACATGGAGATCATATCCCCCCCCTTATGTATTATACATGGAGATCATATCCCCCTTATGTATTATACATGGAGATCATATCCCCCCTTATGTATTATACATGGAGATCATATCCCCCCCTTATGTATTATACATGGAGATCATATCCCCCCCCCTTATGTATTATACATGGAGATCATACCCCCCCCCCTTATGTATTATACATGGAGATCATATCCCCCTTATGTATTATACATGGAGATCATATCCCCCCTTATGTATTATACATGGAGATCATATCCCCCCTTATGTATTATACATGGAGATCATATCCCCCCTTATGTATTATACATGGAGATCATATCCCCCCCCTTATGTATTATACATGGAGATCATATCCCCCCTTATGTATTATACATGGAGATCATATCCCCCCCTTATGTATTATACATGGAGATCATATCCCCCCTTATGTATTATACATGGAGATCATATCCTCCCTTATGTAATATACATGGAGATCATATCCCCCCTTATGTATTATATATGGAGATCATATCCCCCCTTATGTATTATACATGGAGATCATATCCCCCTTATGTCTTATACATGGAGATCATATCCCCCCCCTTATGTATTATACATGGAGATCATATCCCCCCCTTATGTGTTATACATGGAGATCATATCCCCCCCTTATGTGTTATACATGGAGATCATATCCCCCCCTTATGTATTATACATGGAGATCATATCCCCCCTTTATGTATTATACATGGAGATCATATCCCCCTTATGTATTATACATGGAGATCATATCCCCCCTTTATGTATTATACATGGAGATCATATCCCCCTTATGTATTATACATGGAGATCATATCCCTCCTTATGTATTATACATGGAGATCATATCCCCCCTTATGTATTATACGTGGAGATCATATCCCCCCTTATGTACTATACATGGAGATCATATCCCCCCTTATGTATTATACATGGAGGTCATATCCCCCCTTATGTATTATACATGGAGATCATATCCCCCCTTATGTACTATACATGGAGATCATATCCCCCCTTATGTATTATACATGGAGATCATATCCCCCCTTATGTGTTATACATGGAGATCATATCCCCCCTTATGTATTATACGTGGAGATCATATCCCCCCTTATGTGTTATACATGGAGATCGTATCCCCCTTATGTATTATACATGGAGATCGTATCCCCCCTTATGTATTATACATGGAGATCGTATCCCCCCTTATGTATTATACATGGAGGTCGTATCCCCCCTTATGTATTATACATGGAGGTCGTATCCCCCCTTATGTATTATACATGGAGGTCGTATCCCCCCTTATGTATTATACATGGAGATCGTATCCCCCCTTATGTATTATACATGGAGATCGTACCCCCCCCTTATGTATTATACATGGAGATCGTATCCCCCCCTTATGTATTATAGATGGAGATCGTATCCCCCCTTATGTATTATACGTGGAGATCGTATCCCCCCTTATGTATTATACGTGGAGATCGTATCCCCCCTTATGTATTATACGTGGAGATCATATCCCCCCTTATGTATTATACATGGAGATCATATCCCCCCTTATGTATTATACATGGAGATCGTATCCCCCTTATGTATTATACATGGAGATCGTATCCCCCCTTATGTATTATACGTGGAGATCGTATCCCCCCTTATGTATTATACGTGGAGATCGTATCCCCCCTTATGTATTATACGTGGAGATCGTATCCCCCCCTTATGTATTATACATGGAGATCATATCCCCCCTTATGTATTATACATGGAGATCATATCCCCCCTTATGTATTATACATGGAGATCATATCCCCCCTTATGTATTATACATGGAGATCATATCCCCCCTTATGTATTATACATGGTGATCATATCCCCCCTTATGTATTATACATGGAGATCATATCCCCCCCTTATGTATTATACATGGAGATCATATCCCCCCCCTTATGTATTATACATGGAGATCATACCCCCCCTTATGTATTATACACAGGCCGCCTGCCCTCTTGGTTTATTGGGATCCCCCCATTGACTAGCCCCGCTTGGAAAGGCCTGAGGTCCTCTTTCTTAGCCCCTGCACAATTGCCTGAAGCCTAAGAAATCCAACTCCCGAAGAAGTGATATCACGAAATGTGTCAAGTTACTACGGCCATTGATATCAGAATATCTGTTTCCAACCTTGTGCCGGGTTCCGGTGTACTTTTATGGTGGAATGTATCAATACCAAGTGTACCTAAACGATCTGCATTGAGCGTACAATTGTCTGCCGAGGATTGTAATAATTGTTGTACGTCTCTGTATGTTCAATAAAGCAACGATTTTACTCATCACTGTTGTAGTGCCTATAAAGTCCACCAAATGGCCCCTTTTTCTTCTGCAATAGTTTGAATAGGACGTGGCACCTGGGAGCGTTGTACATATCCCCACAACAATCAGCCTGGGTTGGATATCCTATGTCCATGATGAGGAGGCACAGATCCGCACGTTCCTAACCCCAGAAACCACTAAACAGCTCATCCACTCCCTCATCATATCACGACTCGACTACTGCAACTCCCTCCTCACTGGCCTGCCTCGCCACAGGCTATCCCCGCTTCAGTCCATCCTAAATACGCCTGCCAGACTCATTCACCTTTCCAACCGCTCCATCTCCGCCACCCCCCTCTGCCAATCCCTCCACTGGCCTCCACTCAGTGTCCTCCACCCCCCTCTGCCAATCCCTCCACTGGCCTCCACTCAGTGTCCTCCACCCCCTCTGCCAATCCCTCCACTGGCCTCCACTCAGTGTCCTCCACCCCTCTCTGCCAATCCCTCCACTGGCCTCCACTCAGTGTCCTCTGCCAATCCCTCCACTGGCCTCCACTCAGTGTCCTCCACCCCTCTCTGCCAATCCCTCCACTGGCCTCCACTCAGTGTCCTCCACCCCTCTCTGCCAATCCCTCTACTGGCCTCCACTCAGTGTCCTCCACCCTCCTCTGCCAATCCCTCCACTGGCCTCCGCTCAGTGTCCTCCATCGCCCTTTGCCAATCCCTCCACTGGCTTCCGATTGCGCAACGGATCAAATTCAAAATCCTAACACTGACGTACAAAGCCGTCCACCATACTGCCCCGAACTACATCACTGACCTAATATCCAAGTACCGCCCAACACGCACACTCCGCTCCTCACAAGACCTCCTTCTCTCTAGTTCCCTGGTCTCCTCCTCCCATGCCCGCCTCCAGGACTTCTCCAGGGTGTCACCCATCCTCTGGAACTCCCTGCCCCAACCCATCACATTATCACCTACTCTTCTCTTTTTTAGGTGCACCCTGAAAACCCATCTCTTCAGGGAAGCCTACCCCACCCTCTACTAACTTGCCGACCTCCTCCACTCTTCCTACCACTCCATCCCCCCCTCCATCCTGTGCCACCATCCCCTCCCTCCTAGATTGTAAGCTCCAAGGATCAGGGCCCTCGAACCCCTCATGTTTTGCATTGTATTGGTATTGTTCTGTCACATGTTCTGTCCCCCTCTGTAATGTACAGCGCTGAGCCAACTATCGGCGCTTTATAAATACTGTATAATAATAATAATAATATGTAGGAATTGATGTGTATGGACATGTCTGGCACTGATATGCTGCACTGATGGGGCTGCACTGATAACCAGGGTACGGACGATCAGTGCCCTCATCAGTATAAATGTGCCCTGTCAGAGCTGAGGAAAGGAAATGCCGATACCCCACATTTGTTCCCATGTGATTGCAGTGAATATTCCTTGGAGGAACGATGTGTACGACTTCAGGGTAGCTCTCCAGGTAGTGAAGTGGATGAAGTTCTAGGAAGGAGGAACAGTCATCTTGGGAGTGGGAGCAGCGGTGGTTGGGAGATGAAGCTCCCATAGATGAGATGGCACTTGATGCACCCCCATCAAGCAGTTGGGCCCCTGTTTTAAGGCACGCTGCAAAAAAACAGTCCAAAGGACCCAGCTTGGAACCAAGGTGTGCAAGGCCTCGTCATATGTGGAGGGGATCCCTTCCAGGTCTGCAGGTTGAAGGTGACGAGGTGTGAGGAGCATTATATGAGTATGTGGTTAGTGTGAGCTGCTTTTGTTAGTTATATACTGTATATATATTTTTTTTTTTGGTAGAGTGTATTTTATTGCTCATGAGATTTTTTGATTACAAGAGAGTTAAGTGGAGTACAGTATATTTGTTCGGGTGTACACGGTATATGGCCATCTCTAAGTTTGGGGTTCGCCTTAAAGTCAAGTTATCCCTGGAACAGGGGCGGACTGACAACTCATGGGGCCCCCGGGCAATAGGGGATCATGGGGCCCCTGTGTCCTTGCCCAAACTCAAAAAAGCCTATGAAAAAGGTACCAGGGACATCTCATGGGGCCCCCTACTGACCCTGTGCCCTCGGGCAGTGCCCAAGTTTCCAAATGGTCAGTCCGCCCGTGCACTGGAAGTAGCCTCCGCCTTGTTATGGGCATGGCACGGTAGAGGTGCCCCATGTTCAGGCGAGTGACCCAGTCTATGGTACCTGGCATAACGCAGAAGAAACCACCCCAAGGTAGGTCCATGGGCATATTTACCGCAAGGCAACCAAGGTGTTTGCATAGGGCAGCATTTTTCAGGGGGGCAGCACCGCCCTCCGGAAGAAGGGACACGTGCGTCATGGGGACCAGGTAGGATCCAAGAGAGTTCCCAGAGATGTGAGTGTCTTTCTCTCTCTTGCCAGGAAGGGGGGGAGGGTGGTGGTAGTGGACGGCTCTCTTGGCTGGGGGGCTCTTAGTGGAAAGTTCTCTCAGGTTGCAGGTGGGGGGGGGGCTTTTGGCGGGTGTTAGTGGAAGGCTCTCTTGGCCAGAGGGAGGCGGCTGTTGGCCAGTGTTAGTGGAAGGCTTCCTTGGCCAGAAGGAGGCGACTGTTGGCGGGTGTTAGTGGAAGGCTCTTTAGGACAGGGGGAGGGTGTCAGTAGGGGGTGTGGTGGTGTTAAAGGAAGGCTCTCTTGGCCAGAGGGAGGCGGCTGTTTGTGGGTGTTAGTGGAAGGCTCTCTTGGCCGGGGGGAGGTGGATTTTGGAGGGTGTTAGTGGAAGGCTCTTTCGGCCAGGGGGAGAGTGTCAGTAGGGGGGGTGGTGTTAGTGGAAGTCTCTCTTGGCCAGAGGGAGGTGGCTGTTGGCGGGTGTTGGTGGAAGGCTTTTTCGGCCAGGGGGAGAGTGTCAGTAGGGGGGGTGTTAGTGGAAGGCACTCTTGGCCAAAGGGAGGCGGCTGTTGGCGGGTGTTAGTGGAAGACTCTCTTGGCCGGGGGAGTAGGATTTTGGAGGGTGTTAGTGGAAGGCTCTTTCGGTCAGGGGGAGGGTGTCAGTAGGAGGGGTGGTGTTAGTGGAAGGGGGAGGGTGTCAGTAGGGGGTGTGGTGGTGTTAGTGGAAGGCTCTCTTGGCCAGAGGGAGACGGCTGTTGGCGGACGGCTCTCTTGGCCGGGGGGAGGTGGATTTTGGAGGGTGCTAGTGGAAGGCTCTTTCGGCCAGGGGGAGGGTGTCAGTAGGGGGGGTGGTGTTAGTGGAAGTCTCTCTTGGCCAGAGGGAGGTGGCTGTTGGTGAGTGTTAGTGGAAGGCTTCCTTGGCCAGAGAGAGATGACTGTTGGCGGGTGTTAGTGGAAGGCTCTTTCGGCCAGGAGGAAAGTGTCAGTAGAGGGGGTATTAGTGGAAGGCACTCTTGGCCAAAGGGAGGCGGCTGTTGGCGGGTGTTAGTGGAAGACTCTCTTGGCCGGGGGGAGTAGGATTTTGGAGGGTGTTAGTGGAAGATTCTTTCGGTCACGGGGAGGGTGTCAGGAGGAGGGGTGTTAGTGGATGGGGGAGGGTGTCAGTAGGGGGGGTGGTGGTGTTAGTGGAAGGCTATCTTGGCCAGAGCGAGATGGCTGTTGGCGAGTGTTAGTGGAAGGCTTTCTTGGCCAGGGGGAGGTGGATTTTGGAGGCTGTTAGTGGAAGGTTCTTTCGGCCAGGGGGAGGGTGTCAGTAGAGAGGGTGGTGGTGTTTGTGGAAGACGGATGATTTTTGTGTTGCCTAGGGCAGCACAAAACCTAAATACACCTCTGGGTAGGCCTCTTATATTACCCACACACACGCCAACACAAATGTAGGTCTCCCCAAATAGATACTTAAGATGCTCCAAAGCCATTTACAACCCGTCACACCCCTTAAAAACCACCAAAGACCATCTTCATCCCATCTTCCTCATGGATTCCAATGTATTCAAACAAAATGGAAAGATTCCCCTGAAATCTTCCAATTTTCTTTTGAAATTCCATGGAGATGAAAGTCTATCTAAACCTTCTCCCATTGATCTGTTTTCCACCCTCCATGGATCAGTCCTACAAGACCTATTTCTGTGCAGACTCCCGAAGAGTGACGATTGTTGGCCGAGGTGATAGTTGGATGCATTTTTCATCTCACAGATACGGGACGAGTGGAGAAGACTTAAAGAGTAAAAATAAAACTGCTGAGTGCAGATATTTCGTAATGCAATCGTCTTGATGGATCTTTTCTTGCTGCAGAACGTAGAGATAAGACCTCAAAGACGAGCGCCATGACAGCTTCTCGTAGCAGAGGAGGAGTGCCTGTTATGGCAGGAGATCTGTGGAAGGCGGTTCTTCCTTTTGTGAATGTTTTTAGGAGGACAAGTATAACAAGGTTACATCAGAAGGTCTGGAGAAAAAAAAAACGAATTCTGGCAACAGAACGAACACAAAAGCCAAGATCCGCTATTAAATGTCTGCGATTAAAACTCAATAAAGCCGAAAATAGCTCCAGATGATTATCAGCCGGTAAGGGCGAAGATTTCTCTAAACCAGGGGTGGGCAACTGTGGCCCTCCAGCTGTCGGTGAACTACAAGTCCCATCGTGCCTCTGCCTTTGGGAGTCATGCTTGTAACTGTCAGTCTTGCAATGCCTCATGGGACTTGTAGTTCTACAACAGATGGAGGACCACATTTGCCCCCCCCTGCTCGAAACGTATCTTGTTATTGCCGTGTGAGTTCCACCACCCCCTTCCTGAACCCCCCTATTCCAATCGGTTTTATGAATTATGATCAGGAGCCTCACCTCCAGTTCTAGGACCCCCGGGGGTCAACCCCCACCAGGATATAATGGATAGATGAGAGATGAAAGACTGGGGTGATTGGCTCAGTGTTCTCTGTGCAGCGCTGCGGTATATGTCAGAGCTATATAAATGTATAATAATAATAGTGTGTGACTGTGGGGGAGGGGACATTAGAGTGTCAGCTCCTCTGGTACAGAGACTGATGTGACTGTGGGGGAGGGGACATTAGAGTGTCAGCTCCTCTGGTACAGAGACTGATGTGACTGGCTCAGTGTTCTCTGTACAGCGCTGCGGTATATGTCTGCTATGTATATGTATAATAATATGTGTGACTGTGGGGGGCATTAGAGTGTAAGCTCCTTTGGTGTCAGTGGGAGGAATAGTGCCCCATCATTGGTGTCAGTGGGAGGAATAGTGCCCCATCATTGGTGTCAGTGGGAGGACTAGTGGTTCGTCAATGGTGTCAGTGGGAGGACTAGTGCCCCATCGTTGGTGTCAGTGGGAGGACTAGTGTCCTGTTGTTGATTTCAATGGGAGGACTAGTGCCCCATCATTGGTGTCAGTGATAGGACTAGTGACCTGTCGTTGGTTTAAGTGTGAGGAATAGTGCCCCGTCGTTGGTGTCAGTGGGAGGACTAGTGCCCCGTTGTTGGTGTCAGTGGGAGGACTAGTGGTTCGTCATTGGTGTCAGTGGGAGGACTAGTGCCCCATCATTGGTGTCAGTGGGAGGACTAGTGGTTCGTCATTGGTGTCAGTGGGAGGAATAGTGCCCCATCATTGGTGTCAGTGGTAGGAGTAGTGCCCCGTCGTTGGTGTCAGTGGGAGGACTAGTGCCCCATCCTTGGTGTCCCTGGGAGGACTAGTGCCCCAAGGGCCAGATAAAGCCAATCAAAAGGCTGCATCCGGCCCCCGGGCCACTGTTTGGAGACCACTGTGTTACTTCATAGAGAAAAATCGTCCAACATCACGTAGACACTGATTAATAGATCCAACGTGACATTAGAGGAGGACAGTCCATGGACACTTTATATCAATCCCCAAACCTCCCGGCTGCAGGCTGTGAATTCCATCCGGGATATCTCATCTCTGACAGGGCTGGGAATCCTGGAAACAGCTGCAGGACATTCTGTACCACCACCAGGGAACATCTTCCCGGTAATAAATCAACGACCAATCAGCCACATCTAAACAAAGATCACAGAGGATTTACAGAACAAGCAGAACCCTGGAGGGAAATCCTGAAGGATCCATCCACACTGAGCAGTTATTCCCAAGGGAGCATCATTATCATTCTTATGAAGTCTCATGAGATGTCCATCACACATTCCCTCATTGTACAAACCGATATTCAGCCGATTAGGCGCCATTCAGTCGTTGTGCAACTTGTCATGTGACTTTGGACACACTTTGTCCATTCGGAGATCCATGTACATCTGAATGTCCGAAAATGAAATATTCATCCAAAAAACGTATCATAACAAAACGTACGTGTCTACCTCGTATTGAGGTGGTCCCACTGGGACCATGGCTGAGGCTACATTCAAGGGACTATTCTCTTCAGCTGGTGATTCTCTACCATCTCAACACAAAGGGACCCTTAAAAGTATTTTCCAGTCTCTGGGAACCCCTGACCAAAATTACTATATCTACAGCTCATGATACATTAGTATGGTGGTCAGTGGGAAGAATGTCCCTTACATTGGGGATCAGTGGGAAGAATGTCCCTTACATTGGGGGTCAGTGGGAAGAATGTCCCTTACATTGGGGATCAGTGGGAAGAATGTCCCTTACATTGGGGATCAGTGGGAAGAATGTCCCTTACATTGGGGATCAGTGGGAAGAATGTCCCTTACATTGGTGATCAGTGGGAAGAATGTCCCTTACATTGGGGATCAGTGGGAAGAATGTCCCTTACATTGGGGGTCAGTGGGAAGAATGTCCCTTACATTGGGGGTCAGTGGGAAGAATGTCCCTTACATTAAGGGGTCAGTGGGAAGAATGTCCCTTACATTGGGGGGTCAGTGGGAAGAATGTCCCTTACATTGGGGGGTCAGTGGGAAGAATGCCCCTTACATTGGGGGTCAGGGGGAAGAATGTCCCTTACATTGGGGGTCATTGGGAAGAATGTCCCTTACATTGGGGGTCAGTGGGAAGAATGTCCCTTACATTGGGGGTCAGTGGGAAGAATGTCCCTTACATTGGGGGTCAGTGGGAAGAATGTCCCTTACATTGGTGATCAGTGGGAAGAATGTCCCTTACATTGGGGGTCAGTGGGAAGAATGTCCCTTACATTGGGGGATCAGTGGGAAGAATGTCCCTTACATTGGTGGTCAGTGGGAAGAATGTCCCTTACATTGGGGGTCAGTGGGAAGAATGTCCCTTACATTGGGGGTCAGTGGGAAGAATGTCCCTTACATTGGGGGTCAGTGGGAAGAATGTCCCTTACATTGGGGGTCAGGGGGAAGAATGTCCTTTACATTGGGGGTCAGTGGGAAGAATGTCCCTTACATTGGGGGTCAGTGGGAGGAATGTCCCTTACATTGGGGGTCAGTGGGAGGAATGTCCCTTACATTGGGGGTCAGTGGGAGGAATGTCCCTTACATTGGGGGTCAGTGGGAAGAATGTCCCTTACATTGGGGGTCAGTGGAAAGAATGTCCCTTACATTGGTGATCAGTGGGAAGAATGTCCCTTACATTGGGGGTCAGGGGGAAGAATGTCCCTTACATTGGGGGTCAGTGGGAAGAATGTCCCTTACATTGGGGGTCAGTGGGAAGAATGTCCCTTACATTGGGGGTCAGTGGGAAGAATGTCCCTTACATTGGGGGTCAGTGGGAAGAATGTCCCTTACATTGGGGGTCAGTGGGAAAAAAATGTCCCTTACATTGGGGGTCAGTGGGAGGAATGTCCCTTACATTGGGGGTCAGTGGGAGGAATGTCCCTTACATTGGGGGTCAGGGGGAAGAATGTCCGTTACATTGGGAGGTCAGTGGGAAGAATGTCCCTTACATTGGGGGTCAGTGGGAAGAATGTCCGTTACATTGGTGATCAGTGGGAAGAATGTCCCTTACATTGGGGGTCAGTGGGAAGAATGTCCCTTACATTGGGGGGTCAGTGGGAAGAATGTCCCTTACATTGGGGGGTCAGTGGGAAGAATGTCCCTTACATTGGGGGTCAGTGGGAAGAGTGTCCCTTACATTGGGGGAGAGTGGGAAGAGTGTCCCTTACATTGGGGGTCAGTGGGAAGAGTGTCCCTTACATTGGGGGTCAGTGGGAAGAGTGTCCCTTACATTGGGGGTCAGTGGGAAGAGTGTCCCTCACATTGGGGGTCAGTGGGAAGAGTGTCCCTCACATTGGGGGTCAGTGGGAAGAATGTCCCTCACATTGGGGGTCAGTGGGAAGAATGTCCCTCACATTGGGGGTCAGTGGGAAGAACGTCCCTTACATTGGTGGTCAGTGGGAAGATGTCCATCACACATTCCCTCATTGTACAAACCGATATTCAGCCGATTAGGCGCCATTCAGTCGTTGTGCGACATGTCATGTGACTTTGGACACACTTTGTCCATTCGGAGATCCATGTACATCTGAATGTCCGAAAATGAAATATTCATCCAAAAAACGTATCATAACAAAACGTACGTGTCTACCTCATATTGAGGTGGTCCCACTGGGACCATGGCTGAGGCTACATTCAAGGGACTATTCTCTTCAGCTGGTGATTCTCTACCATCTCAACACAAAGGGACCCTTAAAAGTATTTTCCAGTCTCAGGGAACCCCTGACCAAAATTACTATATCTACAGCTCATGATACATTAGTATGGTGGTCAGTGGGAAGAATGTCCCTTACATTGGGGATCAGTGGGAAGAATGTCCCTTACATTGGGGGGTCAGTGGGAAGAATGTCCCTTACGTTGGGGGTCAGTGGGAAGAGTGTCCCTTACATTGGGGGTCAGTGGGAAGAATGTCCCTTACATTGGTGGTCGGTGGGAAGAATGTCCCTTACATTGGGGGTCAGTGGGAAGAATGTCCCTTACATTGGGGGTCAGTGGGAAGAATGTCCCACAAAATTGGTGCTGCGTGTCACACTTGTACTTATATACAGTTGCAAGAAAAAGTATGTGAACCCCTTGGGATTACGTGGAGTTTTGCATGAATTGGGCATAAAATGTTCTCTGAACGTCATCTAAGTCACAACAATAGAAGAACACAGTCTGCTGAACATAATACTACACAAACATTAGATGTTGCCATGGTTTAATTGCACATAACATGTAAACATTCACAGTGCAGGGAGGAAAAAGTATGTGAACCTTTGGACTTAATAACTGGTTGACCCTCCTTTGGCAGCAATAACCTCAACCAAACGTTTCCTGTAGTTGCAGATCAGACCTGCACAACGATCTGGAGTCATTTTGGACCACTCCTCTTCACAAAACTGTTTCAGTGTAGCAATATTCTTGGGATGTCTGGTGTGAATCACTCTCTTAAGGTCATGCCACAGCATTTCAATGGGGTTGAGGTCAGGACTCTGACTGGGCCACTCCAGAAGGCGTATTCTGTGCTGTTGCAGCCATTGTTTTGTTGAATGACTTGTATGCTTTGGGTCATCATTGTCCTGTTGCATCACCCATCCTCTGCGGAGCTTCAGTTGGCGGACAGATGGTCGTACGTTTTCCTGCAAAATGTCTTGATAAACTCTGAAATTAATTTTCCCATCAATGACAACAATCCGTCCAGGCCCTGAGGCAGCAAAGCAGCCCCAAACCATGATGCTCCCTCCGCCATGTTTCACAGTGGGGATGAGGTTTTGATGTTGGTGTGCTGTGCCTTTTTTTTCTCCACACATAGTGTTGTGTGTTCTTCCCAAACAACTCAATCTTGGTTTCATCTGTCCACAGTATATTCTGCCAGTAGTGCTGTGGAACATCCAGGTGCTCTTTTGCTAACTTCAAACGTGCTGCAATCTTCTTTTTGGCCAGCAATGGCTTCCTCCGTGGTGTCCTCCCATGTACTCCATTCTTGTTTAATGTTTTCCTTATTGTAGATGTGTCAACAAAAATGTTAGCATGTGCCAGAGATTTCTGTAGGTGTTTAGCTGACACTCTGGGATTCTTCTTTACCTCATGCAGCATTCTGCGCTGGGCTCTTGCAGTCATTTTTACAGGACGACCACGCCTAGGGAGAGTAGCAACAGTGCTAAACTTTCTCCATTTGTAGACAGTCTGTCTTACCGTGGACACAGGAACATCAAGGCTTTTGGAGATACTTTTGTAACCCTTTCCAGCTTCATGAAAGTCAACAATTCTTGATCATAGGTCTTCTGAGAGCTCTTTTCTGCGAGGCATGGTTCACATCAGACAGTGCTTCTTGAAACCAGTAAACCCAAAACAGGTGTCAGCAACACATCCAATATCATCACACTGATTGGAGTCAAGGTTGGCTCACTCCTGGCTCCAATTAGCTCTGGGAGAAGTCATTAAGCTAGGGCCTCACATACTTTTTCCTCCCTGCACTGTGAATGTTTACATGTTATGTGCAATTAAACCATAGCGACATCTAATGTTTGTGTAGTATTATGTTCAGCAGACTGTGTTCTTCTATTGTTGTGACTTAGATGACGTTCAGAGCACATTTTATGCCCAATTCATGCAAAACTCCACGTAATCCCAAGAGGTTCACATACTTTTTCTTGCAACTGTAAATAATTAAATCAAAATGTGGTTTCAATGACACCTCTAGTGACTCCTCCTGTGTATAAATATCACAAACTCAATTCTTCATATTATTATACAATCTTATACCGCAATGTTTGATAAACCGTATGAAATAAAATAGAAATGTGCAAAACACATAAAAACACAATACATAGACCCATTGTGTCCCTAAACAGGGTGAAATCACAAACATGTACTAAACCACACGTCATAGAACACTCGGCGTAAATCAATCCCGAAGGTGAAGGAAATAAACTGACTAATGGCGCTCTGTCTATAGAAACAACCAATAGGACGCCAGGATAAATTATCCCTGACTAAAAGGACAATCTACAAGGACTATAACAAATCCTTCAACATAAATGTGCGACCACCACTCCACAAGTGCCCACATGTACCAAAGTGTACATTGCCGTGCTCCAGTCCCCGAACCTGGGACTATACTGCTATATAAATAGCAAAAAAAAAAAACCCAATTAAATCAAATATTGAATGAATCCACAAATGAAAATACAGCGACATTCTATGAGAAACACATAACTTAAATCAATTTATAAAAAAGTCCACAAAACCACGTGCCACCCATTATTAATAAACAAAAAACAAATCGTCCACGTGTGTAATCTTCAATATGGCGGATATATAGAAACCTCCAGCGAAAAATATAAATCTGGCAGGTGAACAAAAAGTGTGATCCTTCCCCAGTAAGATTGTGGCCCGGCTGCAAAAAATCATATATATATATAGTGAAGGAAATGTGTATTTGCTCCCTGCTGATGGTGAATGTTCGCCCCTCACACAGAAACGATCGGTCTAACAATGGAATGTTCGCCCCTCACACAGAAACGATCGGTCTAACAATGGAATGTTCGCCCCTCACACAGAAACGATCGGTCTAACAATGGAATGTTCGCCCCTCGCACAGAAATGATCGGTCTAACAATGGAATGTTCGCCCCTCACACAGAAACGATCGGTCTAACAATGGAATGTTCGCCCCTCACACAGAAACGATCGGTCTAACAATGGAATGTTCGCCCCTCACACAGAAATGATCGGTCTAACAATGGAATGTTCACCCCTCACACAGAAACGATCGGTCTAACAATGGAATGTTCGCCCCTCACACAGAAACGATCGGTCTAACAATGGAATGTTCGCCCCTCACACAGAAACGATCGGTCTAACAATGGAATGTTCGCCCCTCACACAGAAACGATCGGTCTAACAATGGAATGTTCGCCCCTCACACAGAAACGATCAGTCTAACAATGGAATGTTCGCCCCTCACACAGAAATGATCGGTCTAACAATGGAATGTTCGCCCCTCACACAGAAATGATCGGTCTAACAATGGAATGTTCGGTGTAACACTGAGAGACAGAATACAACAACAAATTCAGCAGAAATGTGTCTAACAAATGATGACGGATCTGCATGTTCATGAGGGAAAGAAGGATTTGATCCCCTTCACAAAACGTGACTTAGTACTTGGTGGCCAATCCCTTGTTGGCCATCACAGAGGTCAGACGTTTCCTGGAGTTGGCCCCCAGGTTCGCACACATCTCAGGAGGGATTTTGGCCCACTCCTCTTGGCAGATCCTCTCCAAGTCATTAAGGTTTGGTGGCTGACGTTTGGCAACTCAAACTTTCAGCTCCCCCCACAGATTTTCCATCGGATGAAGGTCTGGAGACTGGCTAGGCCACTCCAGGACCTTAATGTGCTTCTTCTTGAGCCGCTCCTTTGTTGCCTTGGCCGTGTGTTTTGGGTCATTGTCATGCTGGAACACCCATCCACCACCCATTTTCAATGCCCTGTCTGAGGGAAGAAGGTTCTCACCCAAGATTTGAGGGTACAATGCCCCGTCCATCGTCCCTTTGATGCGGTGCAGTTGTCCTGTCCCCTTAGCAGAAAAACACCCCCAAAGCAGAATGTTTGCACCACCATGTTTCACAGTTGGGATGGTGTTCTTGGGGTCATAGGCAGCATTCCTCCTCCTCCAAACATGGCGAGTTGAGTTGATGCCAAAGAGCTGGATTTTGGTCTCATCTGACCACAACACTTCCCACCAGTCCTGCTCTGCATCATTCAGATGTTCAGTGGCAGACTTCAGACGGGCCTGGACATGTGCTTTCTTGAGCAGAGGGACCATGCGGGCACTGCAGGATTTCAGTCCTTGTCGGCGTAGTGTGTTACCAATTGTTTTCTTGGTGACTGTGGTCCCAGCTGCCTGGAGATCATTGACAAGATCCTCTCGTGTCGTTCTGGGATGATTCCTCACTGTTCTCATGATCATTGACACTCCACGAGGTGAGATCTTGCATGGTGCACCAGACCTAGGGAGACTGACACTTGTTTTGTGTTTCTTCCATTTGTGAATGATTGCACCAACTGTTGTCACCTTCTCACCAAGCTGCTTGGCCATAGTTTGGTAGCCCAGTCCAGCCTTGTGTAGGTCTACCATCTTGTCCCTGACATCCTTGGACAGCTCTTTGGTCTTTGCCATGGTGGAGAGTTTGGAATCTGATGGTTTGATGGCTCCTGTGGACAGGTGTCTTTTATACAGGTAACACAATGAGATTAGCAGCACTCCCTTTAAGAGACTGCTTCTAATCTCAGCTTGTTACCTGTATGAGAGACACCTGGGAGCCAGAAATCCTGCTGAATGATAGGGGATCAAATCCTTCTTTCCCTCATGAACATGCAGATCCGTCATCATTTGTTAGACGCATTTCTGCTGAATTTGTTGTTGTATTCTGTCTCTCAGTGTTACACCCAACATTCCATTGTTAGACCGATCATTTCTGTGTGAGGGGCGAACATTCCATTGTTAGACCGATCGTTTCTGTGTGAGGGGCGAACATTCCATTGTTAGACCGATCGTTTCTGTGTGAGGGGCGAACATTCCATTGTTAGACCGATCATTTCTGTGTGAGGGGCGAACATTCCATTGTTAGAATGGATCGTTTCTGTGTGAGGGGCGAACATTCCATTGTTAGACCGATCGTTTCTGTGTGAGGGGCGAACATTCCATTGTTAGACCGATCATTTCTGTGTGAGGGGCAAACATTCCATTGTTAGACCTATCGTTTCTGTGTGAGGGGCGAACATTCCATTGTTAGACCGATCATTTCTGTGTGAGGGGCAAACATTCCATTGTTAGACCGATCGTTTCTGTGTGAGGGGCGAACATTCAACATCAGCCGGGGAGCAAATACGCATTTCCTTCACTGTATGTGTCATTTTAGATTTTTCCCTTAGTACCACTTTAAGTATCCAAAACAGTAATTATGTAAAAAAAACAAAAAAAATGAAACGAGTTATAAATTAGAAAAAAAAAATGCATAATCTGTGTTTCCAACTGTAAATGTCCAGTACCGCCATTTCCTCTGAAATTAAAAAAAATGTACTTGTTAAATGTCATGAACGGGGTGCAGCGACCCATGGCGAATAATTCCGAACATGTCATGGCACATTATACATTATTTATTTTTAATTCCAGCGATTTCGGACAATTTATTGGTTTTGTAGAACTTTGGCCCTTTTTGTTCCGCCGGCTTCATCCTCCATAATTTCATCTAGATAATTACCTGGACAAACTTTTTTTTTTTTTTTTTTCTAAAACTTTAGAGGAAATTTGTAGAGACGGCAGCAAGAGGACCCCGAAATCGTCTCCCGGTGCCTTCTGGCCGGCGGCATTTGCTTCCCTGGCTGACCAGCAGAGATGGAGGAACTCATTTCCAGATCACACGGAACACCAACTGAGGCTGAGAGTTTGATGGCCTCCTCTTGTCTCTGGAAGAAGCTTTCATAGCGTAGGGACTAGAGATTCAAATGATCAGATGAATACCTTCATGCCCTGGCCAGTCCCTGGAAGGGAGCATCCAGAAGGTGGCTAGGGAGGTGATAAATGTGCAGGAGCCCTGAGTAGACCATTCTTTCCCCATCAGGGAGGGTTCAAGTACTTCTGGGACTGTTGCCCCTAGGAGAAATATATAGAAGGCATTCAGGTTTTTTTTTCTTACATCACTAGATACAGAATTTGTTGGGTATTTGAACTTTTTAGGCACAAACATGTAGCGCCCTCCTACTTAGGCTGCTGGACAAATCTAGTTTTTGGCTCCATTGTAATCATTGGACTGTTGGTGGATTGGTTTGGTTAGTTCAGGATTCCTAGGATGAGAGTTTGATGGCTTCCTCCTGTCTCTGGAAGAAGCTTTCATAGCGTAGGGACTAGAGATTCAAATGATCAGATGAATACCTTCATGCCCTGGCCAGTCCCTGGAAGGGAGCATCCAGAAGGTGGCTAGGTAGGTGATAAATGTGCAGGAGCCCTGAGTAGACCATTATTTTCCCATCAGGGAGGGTTCAAGTACTTCTGGGACTGTTGCCCCTAGGAGAAATATATAGAAGTCATTCAGGTTTTTTTTTCTTACATCACTAGATACAGAATTTGTTGGGTATTTGAACTTTTTAGGCACAAACATGTAGCGCCCTCCTACTTAGGCTGCTGGACAAATCTAGTTTTTGGCTCCATTGTAATCATTGGACTGGCGGTTGATTGGTTTGGTTAGTTCAGGACTCCTAGGATGAGAGTTTGATGGCTTCCTCCTGTCTCTGGAAGAAGCTTTCATAGTGTAGGGACTAGAGATTCAAATGATCAGATGAATATTATCATGCCCTGGCCAGTCCCTGGAAGGAAGCATCCAGAAGGTGGCTAGGTAGGTGATAAATGTGCAGGAGCCCTCAGAAGACCATTCTTTCCCCATCAGGGAGGGTTCAAGTACTTCTGGGACTGTTGCCCCTAGGAGAAATATATAGAAGGTATACAGGTTTTATTTTCTTACATCACTAGATACAGAATTTGTTGGGTATTTCAAACTTTTTAGGCACAAACATGTAGCGCCCTCCTACTTAGGCTGCTGGGCAAATGTAGTTTTTGGCTCTGGACTGGTGGTTGATTGGTTTGGTTAGCTCAGGATTTCTAGGATGAGAGTTTGAAGGCCTCCTCTTGTCTCTGGAAGAAGCTTTCATTGTGTAGGGACTAGAGATTCAAATGATCAGATGAATACTTTCATGTCCTGGCTAGTCCCTGGAAGGGAGCATCCAGAAGGTGGCTAGGGAGGTGATAAATGTGCAGGAGCCCTGAGTAGACCATTCTATCCCCATCAGAGAGGGTTCAAGTACTTCTGGGACTGTTGCCCCTAGGAGAAATATATAGAAGGTATTCAGGTTTTTTTTTCTTACATCGCTAGACACAGAATTTGTTGGGTATTTGAACTTTTCGGGCAAAAACATCTACAATATAACACATGTAGCGCCCTCCTACTTAGGCTGCTGGGAACATTTAGTTTTTGGCTCCATTGTAATCAGTAGACTGGTGGTTGATTGGTTTGGTTAGTTCAGGATTTCTAGGATGAGAATTTGATGGCCTCCTCTTGTCTCTGGAAGAAGCTTTCATTGCGTAGGGAATAGAGATTCAAATGATCAGATGAATACTATCATGCCCTGGCCAGTCCCTGGAAGGGAGCATCCAGAAGGTGGCTAGGGAGGTGATAAATGTGCAGAAGGAAAGAAGGGAAAGGGAAATGGAAAGGGGAAGGAAGGAAAGAGGAAAGGGGAAGGAAGGAAAGAGGAAAGGGGAAAGGAAAGAGGAAAGGGGAAGGGGAAGGAAAGGGGAAGGAAAGGAAAGGGAAGAGAAACAGGAAAGGAAGGGAAAGGGAAGGAAAGGGAAGGGAAAGGAAAGGAAAGGGAAGAGAAATGGGAAAGGGAAGGAAAGGGGAAAGGAAAGAAGAAAGGGGAAGGAAAGGGGAAGAGAAAGGGAAATGAAAGGGGGAAGGAAAGGAAGGGGAAGGAAGGGGAAAGGAAAGGGGAAGGAAGGGGAAAGGGAAGGAAAGGGGAAAGGAAAGGGGAAAGGAAAGGGGAAAGGAAAGGGGAAAGGAAAGGGGAAAGGAAAGAAGAAAGGGGAAGGAAAGGGGAAGAGAAAGGGAAATGAAAGGGGGAAGGAAGGGGAAAGGAAAGGGGAAAGGAAAGGGGAAGGGAAAGGAAAGGGAAGAGAAACAGGAAGGGAAAGGGAAGGGAAAGGGAAGGAAAGGAGAAGGGAAGGGAAAGGAAAGGAAAGGTAAGAGAAATGGGAAAGGAAGGGAAAGGGAAGAGAAACGGGAAAGGAAGGGAAAGGGAAGGAAGGGGAAAGGGAAGGAAAGGGGAAAGGAAAGGGGAAAGGAAAGAGGAAAGGGGAAGAGAAAGGGAAGAGAAACGGGAAAGGGAAGGAAAATAAAGGGAAAGGAAAGAAAAGGAAGAGAAATGGGAAAGGAAGGGAAAGGGAAGAGAAATGGGAAAGGAAGGGAAAGGGAAGAGAAACGGGAAGGGAAGGGGAAGGGAAGTGAAGGGAAAGGGAAGGAGTTTTGTTTGAGGTTTAGAATATATTTGGATGCTGCAAGCATGTGTTCTTCATCTTGACTCTGAATGCCAAACAGAGAGACACCAGACTAGATTGCTACAGTCTGAGCCTGAATGTCATAAATATGGGTTCAAATGTTCAGTCATAATTCACAAAGCAAATGTTGAATATGTCTTCCTTGGTGTACACAAAGGTCTTCCTCTGTATTGTGAACATTATGTCCCACATGGAGGAAAAATATATTTTAAATATATTTTAAAAATATTCTTCCCAAATATATTGACATATATTTGAAATGCTACAATTTTGGGCGTATTCAATATATATAGACTGCATGTTGAAATGCGTTTTTTATATATTACAAAATGTATGAAACAAATTTTTAAAAATACATTTTCAAATATACTGTATGTCTATAAAAGATACATTTAATCTACATTTTTTTACATGCAGTTACAAATATATGTAAAAATATGTTAAAATTACTTTTTTAAAAGTTAAAAAATCTGAAGAATATATATTTTAAAAAAATAGATTTTTAAAAATATTTGTCATATATTTTGTAATATATATAAAACGCATTTCAACATACAGTATATATTTAAAATATATTTTCCTTCCATGTGGGGTCCTTCCTTTCAGATCAATAAAGTGATACTAAACGCACACAGCTTAATCTGCATTCTCCATTCTCTTTCTGTATGTAAATGATGACTCTTTAATTATTTTAATAAAAAAAAAAAAACATCTAAGCACCTTTTTTTTTTTTTTTTTCCCTATGTGATACACAGCTATCACATGACCCAGCTCTCTCCCAGCCTGTCTGCAGGGAAACAGTGGCAGGAGGAGCTTCCAATCCTCTGCATGTCAATCACATGTTCAAAATAAAAAAAAAAAAGTCTTTAGGATACACAGTTAAGATAATTATTGATATTATTTATTTCATTAGTCTGACTAGTAATCCCAGGAATCCCCCACCCTGTCTCCCTTGTCTATGTGCTGGAAAACATGTCCGCAATAAGTCTTGATTAGCCGGGGCGTGCCCACCAGGATGCCCATAAACAGTTCCACAGCTCCGGATATATAAAGCACATGACACCACTCATTTCTAAATGTCCCACCCCTGATCCACCATTCGAGCACTTGGGCACTGCCCGAGGGCCCGGGGTCAGTAGGAGGCCCCATGAAAAGCCCTTGGTACCTTTCATAGGCTTTTTTGGGTGTGGGCAAGGACACAGGAGCCCCATGATCCCCTATTGCTCAGGGGCCCCATGAGTTTTCAGTCCGCCCCTGAGCACGGATCTAGGTTATTAAGTGGCAAAAATGATATAAAAAGTTAAATATATAAAGTTGGTAGTAGCCGGGGCAAAATGGGCAAAAGCTGCATTATGCAGCCCTCAAGGACCAGTCAGGGCAAGATAAGAAGAGTTCCATATCCCCGGCTGGTGAAGGCGTGTCTGCACGATCTGTCCGACGCAATGTTCCCCACCGTTCTGGGGACCTCCTGGTCAGTAGATACTCCGAGCCAGGTGCCAAGATAAGAAGAGTTCCATATCCCGGTTGGTGAAGGCGTGTCTTCACAATCTGTACGACGCAATGTTCCCCACCGTTCTGGGGACTTCCTGGCCACTGAAGGCCAGTAGATACTCCGAGCCAGGTGTCAAGATAAGAAGAGTTCCATATCCCCGTTGGTGAAGGCGTGTCTTCACAATCTGTACGACGCAATGTTCCCCACCTTTCTGGGGACTTCCTGGTCAGTAGATACTCCGAGCCAGGTGTCAAGATAAGAAGAGTTCCATATTCCGGTTGGTGAAGGCGTGTCTTCACAATCTGTACGACGCAATGTTCCCCACCGTTCTGGGGACTTCCTGTTCAGTAGATACTCCGAGCCAGGTGTCAAGATAAGAAGAGTTCCATATCCCGGTTGGTGAAGGCGTGTCTTCACGATCTGTACGACGCAATGTTCCCCACCGTTCTGGGGACTTCCTGGCCACTGAAGGCCAGTAGATACTCCGAGCCAGGTGTCAAGATAAGAAGAGTTCCATATCCCCGGCTGGTGAAGGCGTGTCTTCACAATCTGTACGACGCAATGTTCCCCACCTTTCTGGGGACTTCCTGGTCAGTAGATACTCCGAGCCAGGTGTCAAGATAAGAAGAGTTCCATATCCCGGTTGGTGAAGGCGTGTCTTCACAATCTGTACGACACAATGTTCCCCACCGTTCTGGGGACTTCCTGGCCACAGAAGGCCAGTAGATACTCCGAGCCAGGTGTCAGGACCCAGCTCTCCTCCATGCTTTGAATGGGAGAAGCAGACAAAATCCCCGGTCTCCTCCATTGGCCATAATGGGTGCATAGAAGGCTAGCCCATAGTCACCTCCTAAAGCCCCTGTCCTGGTTGGGTCTGTCACACACACACCCCTCCCCCATTGTGTTTAGTTGGTTAGGAGGAGGAAGAGGGAGTAGGCTGCCATTTACCACTGTATACACCCACATGCGTAACTCTTTAGTCACATGAGCTGCTCAGATGTGATAGGGAGGAAATGCTCAGTATAGAAACTCAATAAAAGTTCCAAGGAGCAGGGCCCTCGAACCCCTCGTGTATTGAATTGTATTGTTACTGTACTGTCTCGTGTATTGTCTCCCATTATAATGTACAGCGCTGAGCGAACTGTTGGCACTATATCAATCCTGTATAATAATTAAAAACGGAGCATGTGCAGTAGCTGCCAACACTGTTCTGCAAAATCCCCAACAGCAGTGGGGACATGGACAGAAGAGGGAGCCAGAGTACAGCAGGATCAACCAGGTTTTTTTTCAGAATACAGACAATGATCCTGTATCTCAGCCTCTCACTCCATCTTCCACCTGAACTCTCCTCCAGCTGAGCAGGGCTACCCTGGCCCCATGCCAGGCCTCCTGCTTGGGGATTGGCCAAAGTCCCTTAAGTGTGAAGACCAGTCTTTCCTCACCCCCACCCACTGAGGTCTAGAGACTTCTCCAAGTTTCTAGATCAGGGGGAGGTATCAGAGATCTGACCTGACTTGGCTGACTCATGACCAGGCTGACCCATGTCCAGGCTGCTACTCCAAAACCCAGAGAGAAGACCACCTGCAGAGCCAGGGAAGGAGCCAGCCCAGCAGAAGACCTGAAGGCAACCATCAACCTGACTTGGCTGACTCCTGACCAGGCTGCCCCATGTCCAGGCTGCTACTCCAAAACCCAGAGAGAAGACCACCTGTAGAGCCAGGGAAGGAGCCAGCCCAGCAGAAGACCTGAAGGCAACCATCAACCTGACTTGGCTGACTCATGACCAGGCTGACCCATGTCCAGGCTGCTACTCCAAAACCCAGAGAGAAGACCACCTGTAGAGCCAGGGAAGGAGCCAGCCCAGCAGAAGACCTGAAGGCAACCATCAACCTGACTTGGCTGACTCCTGACCAGGCTGCCCCATGTCCAGGCTGCTACTCCAAAACCCAGAGAGAAGACACCTGTAGAGCCAGGGAAGGAGCCAGCCCAGCAGAAGACCTGAAGGCAACCATCAACCTGACTTGGCTGACTCCTGACCAGGCTGCCCCATGTCCAGGCTGCTACTCCAAAACCCAGAGAGAAGACACCTGTAGAGCCAGGGAAGGAGCCAGCCCAGCAGAAGACCTGAAGGCAACCATAAACCCAAGAAGCCTGCAGGTGAGTAAACCTACACCTCCTGGACCGGAAAAAGGGTAGAGGGCATTCGGGTGGGAAACTTGACTAACCCTCATGCACTGCTGGAATTGTTTTGAGGTTCCTTGATTCCTCCACCCCTGGTTTGTGTCCTTGAGCACAGAAAGTGTTATCTTTATATCCAGCCCCCATCTTGGACTGACTGAAGATAGGGGGACCCAAAAATCAGCAACTCCTAAGGGGGTAGTGCTACATACATAACCGCTGGATACCGCCCTAAGCAGTTGTCCTCCAGCACTGTGAAGGTTACCAGCAGTGGCTACTACTGGAAGAAGGCAAAGTCGCCAACCCCGTACGGATTTAGGAGGTCGCCAACCCCATACGGATATGGGAAGTTGCCAACCCTGTACAGAGATGGGAAGTCACCAACCCCGTACGGATATGGGAAGTCGCCAACCCTGTGCGGATATGGGAAGTCGCCAACCCCGTGCGGATATGGGAAGTCGCCAACCCCGTGCGGATATGGGAAGTCGCCAACCCCGTGCGGATATGGGAAGTCGCCAACCCCGTGCGGATATGGGAAGTCGCCAACCCCGTGCGGATATGGGAGGTCGCCAACCCCGTGCGGATATGGGAGGTCGCCAACCCCGGGCGGATATGGGAGGTCGCCAACCCCGTGCGGATATGGGAGGTCGCCAACCCCGTGCGGATATGGGAAGTCGCCAACCCCGTGCGGATATGGGAGGTCGCCAACCCCGTGCGGATATGGGAGGTCGCCAACCCCGTGCGGATATGGGAGGTCGCCAACCCCGTGCGGATATGGGAGGTCGCCAACCCCGTGCGGATATGGGAAGTCGCCAACCCCGTGCGGATATGGGAAGTCGCCAACCCCGTGCGGATATGGGAGGTCGCCAACCCCGTGCGGATATGGGAGGTCGCCAACCCCGTGCGGATATGGGAAGTCGCCAACCCCGTGCGGATATGGGAGGTCGCCAACCCCGTGCGGATATGGGAGGTCGCCAACCCCGTGCGGATATGGGAAGTCGCCAACCCCGTGCGGATATGGGAAGTCGCCAACCCCGTGCGGATATGGGATGTCGCCAACCCCGTGCGGATATGGGATGTCGCCAACCCCGTGCGGATATGGGAGGTCGCCAACCCCGTGCGGATATGGGAGGTCGCCAACCCCGTGCGGATATGGGAAGTCGCCAACCCCGTGCGGATATGGGAAGTCGCCAACCCCGTGCGGATATGGGAAGTCGCCAACCCCGTGCGGATATGGGAAGTCGCCAACCCCGTGCGGATATGGGAAGTCGCAACCCCGTGCGGATATGGGATGTCGCCAACCCCGTGCGGATATGGGAGGTCGCCAACCCCGTGCGGATATGGGAGGTCGCCAACCCCGTGCGGATATGGGAAGTCGCCAACCCCGTGCGGATATGGGATGTCGCCAACCCCGTGCGGATATGGGAGGTCGCCAACCCCGTGCGGATATGGGAGGTCGCCAACCCCGTGCGGATATGGGAGGTCGCCAACCCCGTGCGGATATGGGAAGTCGCCAACCCCGTGCGGATATGGGAAGTCGCCAACCCCGTGCGGATATGGGAAGTCGCCAACCCCGTGCGGATATGGGAAGGAGCACGACCTGAGGCTGGAAATAAAGGAAGAAAAATTAGAGCCAATCAGCAATGTCATGTCCTTGGCAAAATGTTCAAGGATGCATGGAGTACGCATTTACCCTCTGATGTCTAGCGGTTCAGCCCGGCCAGCTTCTCTGTTTCGATGTCCCAAATAATAAAATCATTTTTTCTGTGTTATAACGAAGGCTTGTCTGCTGTCTTCCCTTCATACAACAACAGCGTGGGAGGCGCCGAGTTTCGCGGTGTTCCGTTTTCGAATGAATCTGATAATGCTAACAACTCTGCTGGTTTTTACGTCTTTCCAATAAACTTCCAGATTTACACAAGTCGTTCCGGGATATCATCACCTTTTTATGCCCCGCTTTGATTTTTACAGCCGACCATCAACAAGTTGAGGATTCCGCGCTTAGATATTACCACCATCATAAATGTTGGATTAGGACGCAGCCGCCGCTTAAATGATATGCAAACCTCAGCAGTCAACTATTGTTTTATTGGTTCTCTTTTGGTCTGTTAAATAGGCCATAGAAATTTTTTTTACAAATATATATATTGTGAGAACTGGAATCGAGAGCAGAGCTTCTAAAGCGCACAGCCACTCGCCACCTTCTTTTTAAGGCAAGTTTTGCCCAATTTTATTTAACCACTTCCAGTCCGGACACTTTCCCCCCCTTCCAGTCCGGACACTTTCCCCCCCTTCCAGTCCGGACACTTTCCCCCCTTCCAGTCCGGACACTTTCCCCCCCCCTTCCGGTCCGGACACTTTCCCCCCCTTCCAGTCCGGACGCTTTCCCCCCCTTCCAGTCCGGACGCTTTCACCCCCTTCCAGTCCGGACGCTTTCCCCCCCCTTCCAGTCCGGACGCTTTCCCCCCCCTTCCAGTCCGGACGCTTTCCCCCCCTTCCAGTCCGGACGCTTTCCCCCCCTTCCAGTCCGGACGCTTTCCCCCCCTTCCAGTCCGGACGCTTTCCCCCCCCTTCCAGTCCGGACGCTTTCCCCCCCTTCCAGTCCGGACGCTTTCCCCCCCCTTCCAGTCCGGACGCTTTTCCCCCCCCCCCCTTCCAGTCCGGACGCTTTTCCCCCCCCCCCCCCTTCCAGTCCGGACGCTTTTCCCCCCCCCCTTCCAGTCCGGACGCTTTCCCCCCCCCCTTCCAGTCCGGACGCTTTCCCCCCCCCCTTCCAGTCCGGACGCTTCCCCCCCCCCCTTCCAGTCCGGACGCTTTCCCCCCTTTCCTCCCCTGGCAAATTTTCAGCTTTCAGCGCTGTCACACTTTGAATGACAATTGCGCGGTCATGTAACACTGTACCCATATGAAATTTTAGCATTTTTTTTTAGACAGATAAAACTTTATTTTGGTGGTTTTTATTCACCGCTGGGATTTTTTTTTTTTTTTTTGTTATATAAATGAAAAGTCCAAAAATTTGGAAAAAAAAGTGTTTTTCTTATAAAATTTTGCAAATAAATAATCTTTCTTCATAAATCTCGGGCCAAAATGTATTCAGCTATCTTTTTAGTAAAAAAAAAAAACAAAATAACCCAAATTAGTTCATAACAAAAAATTATAATTTTTAAAATTTGTTTTTTACATTTTTATTTAAATTTTCTATATTATTATTGATGTTTTTTTTTTTTTTTTTTTTTTTACATGCTGTCACGCTAGCGGGACTACACTGGTGGAGCCTGCGAAGGATCTCAAGGCAGTTGGGATCACAGTTGGCAAACCAAACTAACAATTGGTAGCACAATGCGCCGCCATGGATTGAAATCCTGCAGATCCCGCAAGGTCCCCCTCCTCAGGAAGGTCCATGTCCAGGACTGTCTGAAGTTTGCCTCTGAACATGTAAATGATTCCGAGAAGGAAAGTTCTGTGGTCAGATGGGACCAAATTTGAGCTCTTTGACATTAACTCGACTCGCCGTGTTTGGAGGAAGAAAAATGCTGACTATGACCCCAAGAACACCATCCCTACAGTCCAGCAATGGAGGTGGAAACATCATGCTTTGGGGCTGTTTCTCTGCTAAAGGTACAGGCTGACTTTGCCGCATTGAGGGGCCAATGGACGGGGCCATATATTGTATTGTAAAATCTTGGGTGAGAACCTTCTTCCCTCAGCCAGAACACTGAAGATGGGTGGTGGATGGGTGTTCCAGCATGACACTGAAGATGGGTGGTGGATGGATGTTCCAGCATGACACTGAAGATGGGTGGTGGATGGATGTTCCAGCATGACACTGAAGATGGGTGGTGGATGGATGTTCCAGCATGACACTGAAGATGGGTGGTGGATGAGTGTTCCAGCATGACAATGACCCAAAACATCCCACCAAGGCAACAAAGGAGATGCTCAAGAAGAAGCCATGAAGTCATGGAGCGGCCTAGCCAGTCTCCAGACCTTCATCCTATAGAAATTGTACGGAGGGAGCTGAAACTTCGAGCCAAGCGACAGCCAAGAAACGTTACGGATCTGGAGAAGATCTGTAAAGAAAAATGGACCAAAATCTCTCTTGAAATGTGTGCAAAATTGGTAACCAACTAGACCCACACAACGCAGATTGGCCCCGCCCCTGCTCCCTTCTCACAGGATTTGATTGGCAGGAGCAGGAGCCAATAGCTCCCAATGCTACCTCTGTGTCCTGTGGGAAGAGGAAGAGGGGAGAGCACCTCTGCAGATGGGCACAGTGCTGGATTGGCAGGCTTTGAAAAAAAAAAAAATGCCCAAAGCTGGGTGTTAATGACATCCCATATAACTGTAACAATGTATTAAAAGCTGACTCTAATATTACATTATTATTCATTTCAGGTACTTCTATATCGCCGTCAATTTATGCAGCACTTTACATATATATTGTACATTCACATCAGTCCCCGCCCCCGAGGAGCGTACAATCTAAGGTCCCTAACTCACATTCATACATACACATACTAGGGAAAATTCGGACAGGAGCCAATTGACCTCCCAGCCAGGGGCGGACTGACAACTCATGGGGCCCCCGGGCAATAGGGGATCATGGGGCCCCTGTGTCCTTGCCCACACTCAAAGCACACCCAAAAAAGCCTATAAAAGGTACTAGGGGCATTTCATGGGGCCCCCTACTGACCCGGGGCCCTTGAGAAGTGCCCGAGTGCTCAAATGGTCAATCCACCCCTGTTCCCAGCTTGTTTTTGGAGTGTGGGAGGAAAGCAGAGTACCCGGAGAAAACCCACACAGGCACGACGTGCAAACTCCAGGCAGGTGGTGCCGTGGTTGGGATTCAAACCAACGACCAGTGTACTGGGAGGCAGAAGTGCTAACCACTGAGCCACCGTGCTGCCCTATTTCTTAATTAGATCTCTGCTTCTTATTAACCACTTAAGGACCGCCCTATGGCAGATATACAGCTACAGGGAGGCACCTGTGCGCAGAATCAAGTGTGTATATGTGTGATCTTGCATTTCCGGGTAGGGGGCGCACGTGAGACGCACGCGCGCCCTACCCGCGCTGCCATTTGCGGTCGCGGCTGTCACTCACCGGGTCCCAGCCAGTAATGACCCGCCGGCGCCTCGAACATCTCCGACGGGGAGGAAGATAGTTTTGTTTACTAACAGTCCTCTCTGTCGGCTCGGGTATACTGCGCAGCACAGCCATCCAGAACAGTGTGATTACAGTGAAGCACACAGACCCCGCCCCCTAGTAAAACACTCTCAGCACACAGTTAACCCTTTGATCACCGTCATATTAACCCCTTCCTGCCCAGTGCCATTAGTACAGCGTCAGTGCTTTTTTTTTTAGCACTGATCATTGCATTGGTGTCACTGGGGATGTCAGTGACACCAAGTTAGTCCCCTCCCAGTGTCAGAATGTCCGCCGCAGTCCCGCTAAAAGTGGCTGATCGCCGCCATTGCTAGAAGAAAAAAATAAATCACATCATCTATAAACCCTATAACTTTCAGGTACACCAATTAATTTACATGTATCGGGATTGTTTTTCAGCGAAGAAGCAACAGAGCAGAATATATTTTGGCCTAAATTTATGACGGAATTGATATTTTACATTTTTTTTACCGGACGTGTTTTATAGCAAAAAAGTCCAAAACGTTTTTTTCTCAAAATTGTCGGTGTTTTTTGCTTATAGCGCAAAAAATGAAAAAAAAAAAAAACGCACGGGCGATCCAATAAATACCAACGAGAGAATGCTCCATTCGTGGGGAAAAAAGGACGTAAATTTAATTTGGGTGCGGCGTTGCATGACAGCGCAATTGCCTGTTAAAGTAACTCAGCGCCATAACGCAAAAGATGGCCTTGTCAGGGAGGGGGGGGGGGGGGAATCCTTTGGAGGGGGGGGGGATCCTCTGGAGGGCGAGGGGTGGGGGGGAATCCTCTGGAGGGCGAGGGGTTAATATATAAACGCCTTAGTTCAGCATTGAGCGCCGGCCTCAGATATTTCAGCTTTATTTATTATAGGTAGAATGACAGCCTCTTCATGGTCTTCATCACCAGTCACAGTGAAGACTACCGGCCAGGGCTCTTCACTATCATCCTATTATCTTTGCAGGTCTTCCTCATTACTAATGCACTTCTTACCTGTTAAACGCATGAGAAAGTGCATGAAATATCCATTCCTGGAAGTCCCTTAGGCCTACTGTATGTGTATTTAAAGATACAGCTTAATATAACGGCACTAAGAAAAAAAAACATTTCAGCTGCCTTTCCATACAATTACTCTATATTGCCAAAAGTACTGGCCCCGCCCCCTCCCAATCATGTGATTCAAGTGTTCCAATCCCCTCCCAATCATGTGATTCAGGTGTTCCAATCCCCTCCCAATCATGTGATTCTGGTGTTCCAATCCCCTCCCAATCATGTGATTCAGGTGCTCCAATCCCCTCCCAATCATGTGATTCAGGTGTTCCAATCCCCTCCCAATCATGTGATTCTGGTGTTCCAATCCCCTCCCAATCATGTGATTCAGGTGCTCCAGTCCCCTCCATATCATGTGATTCAGGTGTTCCAATCCCCTCCAAGGACACAGGTGTATACAATCAAGCCCCTAGGCATGCAGACGGCTTCTACAAACATTGGTGAAAGAATGGGTCGCTCTCAGGAGCTCAGTGACTCCAAGCGTGGTCCCGTGATAGGTGGTCACCTGGGCAATAAGTCCATCCGTGACATTTCCTGACTACTAAATATTCCACGCTCAACTGTTAGTGGGATTATAACAAAGTGGAAGCCACTGGGAACAACAGCCACTCAGCCACCAAGTGGTAGGCCACGTCACATGACAGGGCGGGGTCAGCGCATGCTGAAGCGCACAGTGCGCAGAAGTCACCAACTGTCTGCAGAGTCAATAGCTAAAGACCTCCAAACTTCATGTGGCCTTCAGATGAGCCCAACAACAGTGCGTAGAGAGCTTCATGGAATGGGTTTCCATGGCCGAGCAGCTGCATCCAAGCCTTCCATCACCAAGTGCAATGCAAAGCGTCGGATGCCGTGGTGTAAAGCACGCCGCCACTGGACTCTAGAGCATGGAGGTGTGTTCTCTGGAGTGACCAATCACGCTTCTCTGTCTGGCAATCCGATGGATGTGTCTGGGTTTGGCGGTTGCCAGGAGAACGGTACTTGCCTGACTGCATTGTGCTAAGTGTAAAGTTTGGTGGAGGGGGGATTATGGTGTGGGGGTGTTTTTCAGGGGTTGGGCTTGGCACCCTAGTTCCAGTGAAGGGGACTCTTAAGGGGACGTTTTGGACAACTTTGTGGGAGGAGTTTGAGGATGGCACCTTCCTGTTCCAACATGACTGCACACCAGTGCACAAAGCAAGGTCCATAAAGACATGGAGGAGCCAGTTTGGGGTGGAGGAACTTGACTGTCCTGCACAGAGTCCTGACCTCAACCCCATAGAACACCTTTGGGATGAATTAGAGCGGAGACTGCGAGCCAGGCCCCCTCCCCCGACATCAGTGCCTGACCTGACAAATGTGCTTCTGGAAGAATGGTCCAACCTTCCCATAGACACCCTCCTAAACCTTGTGGACGGCCTTCCCAGAAGAGTTGAAGCTGTTATAGCTGCAGAGGGCGGGGCCAACTCAATATTGAACCCTACGGACTAAGACTGGGGGGCCATTAAAGGTCATGTGTGTGGAAAGGGCGGGGCCAACTCAATATTGAACCCTACTGACTAAGACTGGGGGGCCATTAAAGGTCATGTGTGGGGAAAGGGCGGGGCCAACTCAATATTGAACCCTATGGACTAAGACTGGGGGGCCATTAAAGGTCATGTGCGTGGAAAGGGCGGGGCCAACTCAATATTGAACCCTACGGACTAATACTGGGGGGTCATTAAAGGTCATGTGCGGGGAAAGGGCGGGGCCAACTCAATATTGAACCCTACGGACTAAGATTGGGGGGCCATTAAAGGTCATGTGTGGGGAAAGGGCGGGGCCAACTCAATATTGAACCCTACGGACTAAGATTGGGGGGCCATTAAAGGTCATGTGTGGGGGAAAGGGCGGGGCCAACTCAATATTGAACCCTACGGACTAAGATTGGGGGGCCATTAAAGGTCATGTGTGGGGGAAAGGGCGGGGCCAACTCAATATTGAACCTTACGGACTAAGATTGGGGGGCCATTAAAGGTCATGTGTGGGGAAAGGGCGGGGCCAACTCAATACTGAACCCTACGGACTAAGATTGGGGGGCCATTAAAGGTCATGTGTGTGGGAAGGCCGGGGGCCCAATACTTGGGGCAATATAGTGTGTATTTATATGTATATATATTCCAGCCTTATTGTTCAGTGAATTTGGTGCAGAAGCAGCAGGACTGACCCTCAACAATCCACAACATATAGATTGAATCCAAGGCTGCTGAATTCCGATTCTTTTTCTTTTATTCAATAGAGAATAATCCTAATATGAATACAAATCACGATGATTGTTCCTCACAAAGCAAGCTTCTGGACAGAACATCCGTTGTCAGGCCGGGAACACAATGCAAATGAGGTTACAAAACTTCACCATTTATAAAATACAAGAGAAGCAAATACAGAAGAATTAGTCTCCAATAATCAGACAACTGAAAACACGTTCATCATCAGTGTCATGCAGGAGATAATCCTCGCACTCCAATAATGAAACACGTGAAAAATCAACAACTGAAATTGAAATGACCTGAAAAAAAAAAAGGATTTAAAAAAAAAGAAAACACAACCCAAAAGATACCTATAATAATCCCCAACTATCGCCTATACCAGTGGTGGGCAACCTTTTTTTTCAACTGAGCCAAATCTCGCCAAAACCACGATTGAAATTTATTTTGAGAGCCACATTTTTAAAACTGAAAATACATCCCCCATATAGTAATTCATCCCCCATATAGTAATTCATCCCCCCTATAGTAATTCATCCCCTAGTAATTCATCCCCCCTATAGTAATTCATCCCCCATATAGTAATACATCCCCCCTATAGTAATTCATCCCCTAGTAATTCATCCCCCCTGTAGTAATTCATCCCCCATATAGTAATTCATCCCCCATATAGTAATTCATCCCCCATAGTAATTCATCCCCCATATAGTAATTCATCCCCCATATAGTAATACATCCCCCATATAGTAATTCATCCCCCATATAGTAATACATCCCCCATATAGTAATTAATCCCCCCTATAGTAATTCATCCCCCATATAGTAATTCATCCCCCCTATAGTAATTCATCCCCCATAGTAATTCATCCCCCCTATAGTAATTCATCCCCCCTATAGTAATTCATCCCCCCTATAGTAATTCATCCCCCATATAGTAATTCATCCCCCCTATAGTAATTCATCCCCCATAGTAATTCATCCCCCATATAGTAATTCATCCCCCATATAGTAATACATCCCCCATATAGTAATTCATCCCCCATATAGTAATACATCCCCCATATAGTAATTAATCCCCCCTATAGTAATTCATCCCCCATATAGTAATTCATCCCCCATATAGTAATACATCCCCCCTATAGTAATTCATCCCCTAGTAATTCATCCCCCCTATAGTAATTCATCCCCCATATAGTAATTCATCCCCCATATAGTAATTCATCCCCCATATAGTAATACATCCCCCATATAGTAATTCATCCCCCATATAGTAATTCATCCCCCCTATAGTAATTCATCCCCCATATAGTAATACATCCCCCATATAGTAATTCATCCCCATAGTAATTCATCCCCCCTATAGTAATTCATCCCCCCTATAGTAATTCATCCCCCATAGTAATTCATCCCCCATAGTAATTCATCCCCCATATAGTAATTCATTCCCCATATTGTGTCAATTCACTTACCTTTGCTCCGCGCATTCCTCTCGCCGTGTTCCCGCGCCGTTCCGGTCTTCAGGGCAGACTGTGAGAGGAGAGGAGTTCGTCACGCTGCCCCGCCTACATCCCGACAGCCAATGTTTGTCATGCTCCGCGGGCCAGATTAAAAGGTCCGCCGGGCCGTAGTTTGCCCATTGCTGGGCTAGCTGCAGAGTCCTGACTTTTGGGGCGGCCGCCCGAGAGGAGGGAGGGGAGCGGGCGCCCGGCACACAGAAGAGCCGCATTTTAGTGTGTAAAGAGCCGCATGTGGCTCGCGAGCCGCGGCTTGCCGACCACTGGCCTATACAATAAAAGGCAACGCAGGCGTTCAATCCAATACATCTCTTGTTTCTTCAGTAATAATTCCCTATCACCCCTTCAGTTGTAGGACAGAATGAGAACATTCAACAAAATGTCTTGCAGCCGGGAATTGCACCAAAATATCAAATCTTTTTGTCTCGCACATTAGCCCCTTACCTGTTGAGCCGTTTCCCCAATATAGCGATACCCACATAGATATTATAACAAATACACGGCAATACTTGCCTGGCCCCGGGTTCACATCCGTACAATTTGCGCGGGCACCAGAGCCCATTCATTTCATTGGACCCCTGGGACAGGCAGGGAAGAAGTCCCTGCGCTACTTGGGAAATCGCAGCCCGCACGCCTGTATGGGCAGGCTGGTTGTACAGAACACGATGTGCCGATCGACTTCTGTATAATCAGTCTCCAGGAAAATTTCTGCACGATCAGCACCGCCGACTATAGCTGGCAGCGCTGATCAGTGTATTCTGATGGCATTGAAGTCTCTTCACTTTCAGAATACATTTCCTCGGCGGGAGTGATTCCCCATCCACATCAAATTTGTGGATGAGAGAATAAAGTATTTTTTTTTTTTTTTGGCTGCTTTACTGAGCCTTTCCTTAAAGAAGAACTTCATTAAAACCAATACAGAGTACAGGGGTCAGGAGCAAGTAATAAACAAAACATATGGAGTGCAGCGGTCAGGATGAGCGTCTCGTTGGGGTGTAACATATGGAGTGCAGCGGTCAGGATGAGCGTCTCGTTGGGGTGCAACATATGGAGTGTAGCGGTCAGGATGAGCGTCTCGTTGGGGTGCAACATATGGAGTGTAGCGGTCAGGATGAGCGTCTCGTTGGGGTGCAACATATGGAGTGTAGCGGTCAGGATGAGCGTCATGTTGGGGTGTAACATATGGAGTGTAGCGGTCAGGATAAGGATCTCGTTGGGGTGTAAAATTATGGAGTGTAGCGGTCAGGATGAGGATCTCGTTGAGGTGTAACATATGGAGTGTAGCGGTCAGGATGAGCGTCTCATTGGGGTGTAACAGATGGAGTGTAGCGGTCAGGATGAGCGTCTCGTTGAGGTGTAACATATGGAGTGTAGTGGTCAGGATGAGGGTCTCGTTGGGGTGTAACATATGGAGTGTAGCGGTCAGGATGAGCGTCTCGTTGGGGTGTAACATATGGAGTGTAGCGGTCAGGATGAGCGTCTCGTTGGGGTGTAACATATGGAATGTAGCAGTCAGGATGAGGATCTCGTTGGGGTGTAAAATTATGGAGTGTAGCGGTCAGGATGAGCGTCTCGTTGGGGTGCAACATATGGAGTGTAGCGGTCAGGATGAGCATCTTGCTGGGGTGCAACATATGGAGTGCAGCGGTCAGGATGAGGATCTCGTTGGGGTGCAACATGTGGAGTGTAGCGGTCAGGATGAGCATCTTGCTGGGGTGCAACATATGGAGTGCAGCGGTCAGGATGAGGATCTCGTTGGGGTGCAACATGTGGAGTGTAGCGGTCAGGATGAGGGTCTCGTTGAGGTGTAACATATGGAGTGTAGCGGTCAGGATGAGCGTCTCATTGGGGTGTAACATATGGAGTGTAGCGGTCAGGATGAGCGTCTCGTTGGGGTGTAACATATGGAGTGTAGCGGTCAGGATGAGCATCTCGTTGGGGTGCAACATATGGAGTGTAGCGGTCAGGATGAGCGTCTCGTTGGGGTGTAACATATGGAGTGTAGCGGTCAGGATGAGCGTCATGTTGGGGTGCAACATATGGAGTGTAGCGGTCAGGATGAGCGTCATGTTGGGGTGCAACATATGGAGTGTAGCGGTCAGGATGAGCATCTCGTTGGGGTGTAACATATGGAGTGTAGCGGTCAGGATGAGCGTCTCGTTGGGGTGTAACATATGGAGTGTAGCGGTCAGGATGAGCATCTCGTTGGGGTGCAACATATGGAGTGTAGCGGTTAGGATGAGCGTCATATTGGGGTGTAACATATGGAGTGTAGCGGTCAGGATGAGCGTCTCGTTGGGGTGTAACAGATGGAGTGTAGCGGTCAGGATGAGCGTCATGTTGGGGTGTAACATATGGAGTGTAGCGGTCAGGATGAGCGTCTCGTTGGGGTGCAACATATGGAGTGTAGCGGTCAGGATGAGCATCTCGTTGGGGTGCAACATATGGAGTGCAGCGGTCAGGATGAGCATCTCGTTGGGGTGTAACATATGGAGTGTAGCGGTCAGGATGAGCGTCTCGTTGGGGTGCAACATATGGAGTGTAGCGGTCAGGATGAGCGTCATGTTGGGGTGTAACATATGGAGTGTAGCGGTCAGGATGAGGATCTCGTTGGGGTGTAACATATGGAGTGTAGTGGTCAGGATGAGCGTCTCGTTGGGGTGTAACATATGGAGTGTAGCGGTCAGGATGAGGATCTCGTTGGGGTGTAACATATGGAGTGTAGTGGTCAGGATGAGCGTCATGTTGGGGTGTAACATATGGAGTGTAGCGGTCAGGATGAGGATCTCGTTGGGGTGTAAAATTATGGAGTGTAGCGGTCAGGATGAGCGTCTCGTTGGGGTGTAACATATGGAGTGTAGCGGTCAGGATGAGCATCTCGTTGGGGTGCAACATATGGAGTGTAGCGGTCAGGATGAGCGTCATGTTGTGGTGTAATATATGGAGTGTAGCGGTCAGGATGAGCGTCTTGTTGGGGTGCAACATATGGAGTGTAGCGGTCAGGATGAGCGTCTCGTTGGGGTGCAACATATGGAGTGTAGCGGTCAGGATGAGCGTCTCGTTGGGGTGTAACATATGGAGTGTAGCGGTCAGGATGAGCGTCTCGTTGGGGTGTAACATATGGAGTGTAGCGGTCAGGACTAAGATTGGGGGGTCATTAAAGGTCATGTGCGGGGAAAGGGCGGGGCCAACTCAATATTGAACCCTACGGACTAAGATTGGGGGGCCATTAAAGGTCATGTGTGGGGAAAGGGCGGGGCCAACTCAATATTGAACCCTACGGACTAAGATTGGGGGGCCATTAAAGGTCATGTGTGGGGGAAAGGGCGGGGCCAACTCAATATTGAACCCTACGGACTAAGATTGGGGGGCCATTAAAGGTCATGTGTGGGGAAAGGGCGGGGTCAACTCAATATTGAACCCTACAGACTAAGATTGGGGGGCCATTAAAGGTCATGTGTGTGGGAAGGCCGGGGGCCCAATACTTGGGGAAATATAGTGTGCATTTATATGTATATATATTCCAGCCTTATTGTTCAGTGAATTTGGTGCAGAAGCAGCAGGACTGACCCTCAACAATCCACAACATATAGATTGAATCCAAGGCTGCTGAACTCCGATTCTTTTTCTTTTATTCAATAGAGAATAATCCTAATATGAATACAAATCACGATGATTGTTCCTCACAAAGCAAGCTTCTGGACAGAACATCCGTTGTCAGGCCGGGAACACAATGCAAATGAGGTTACAAAACTTCACCATTTATAAAATACAAGAGAACCAAATACAGAAGAATTAGTCTCCAATAATCAGACAACTGAAAACACGTTCATCATCAGTGTCATGCAGGAGATAATCCTCGCACTCCAATAATGAAACACGTGAAAAATCAACAACTGAAATTGAAATGACCTGAAAAAAAAAAAGGATTTAAAAAAAAAGAAAACACAACCCAAAAGATACCTATAATAATCCCCAACTATCGCCTATACCAGTGGTGGGCAACCTTTTTTTTCAACTGAGCCAAATCTCGCCAAAACCACGATTGAAGTTTATTTTGAGAGCCACATTTTTAAAACTGAAAATACATCCCCCATATAGTAATTCATCCCCCATATAGTAATTCATCCCCCCTATAGTAATTCATCCCCTAGTAATTCATCCCCCCTATAGTAATTCATCCCCCATATAGTAATTCATCCCCTAGTAATTCATCCCCCATATAGTAATTCATCCCCCATATAGTAATTCATCCCCCATATAGTAATTCATCCCCCATAGTAATTCATCCCCCATATAGTAATTCATCCCCCATATAGTAATACATCCCCCATATAGTAATTCATCCCCCATATAGTAATTCATCCCCCATATAGTAATTAATCCCCCCTATAGTAATTCATCCCCCATATAGTAATTCATCCCCCCTATAGTAATTCATCCCCCTATAGTAATTCATCCCCCATAGTAATTCATCCCCCCTATAGTAATTCATCCCCCCTATAGTAATTCATCCCCCATATAGTAATTAATCCCCCCTATAGTAATTCATCCCCCATATAGTAATTCATCCCCCCTATAGTAATTCATCCCCCTATAGTAATTCATCCCCCATAGTAATTCATCCCCCCTATAGTAATTCATCCCCCATAGTAATTCATCCCCCATAGTAATTCATCCCCCATAGTAATTCATCCCCCTATAGTAATTCATCCCCCATAGTAATTCATCCCCCATATAGTAATTCATTCCCCATATTGTGTCAATTCACTTACCTTTGCTCCGCGCATTCCTCTCGCCGTGTTCCCGCGCCGTTCCGGTCTTCAGGGCGGACTGTGAGAGGAGAGGAGTTCGTCACGCTGCCCCGCCTACATCCTGACAGCCAATGTTTGCCATGCTCCGCGGGCCGGATTAAAAGGTCCGCCGGGCCGTAGTTTGCCCATTGCTGGGCTAGCTGCAGAGTCCTGACTTTTGGGGCGGCCGCCCGAGAGGAGGGAGGGGAGCGGGCGCCCGGCACACAGAAGAGCCGCATTTTAGTGTGTAAAGAGCCGCATGTGGCTCGCGAGCCGCGGCTTGCCGACCACTGGTCTATACAATGAAAGGCAACGCAGGCGTTCAATCCAATACATCTCTTGTTTCTTCAGTAATAATTCCCTATCACCACTTCAGTTGTAGGACAGAATGAGAACATTGCAGCCGGGAATTGCACCAAAATATCAAATATTTTTGTCTCGAAAAATTAGTTCCTTACCTGTTGAGCCGTTTCCCCAATATAGCGATACCCACATAGATATTATAACAAATACACGGCAATACTTGCCTGGCCCCGGGTTCACATCCGTACAATTTGCGCGGGCACCAGAGCCCATTCATTTCATTGGACCCCTGGGACAGGCAGGGAAGAAGTCCCTGCGCTACTTGGGAAATCGCAGCCCGCACGCCTGTATGGGCAGGCTGGTTGTACAGAACACGATGTGCCGATCGACTTCTGTATAATCAGTCTTCAGGAAAATTTCTGCACGATCAGCACCGCCGACTATAGCTGGCAGCGCTGATCAGTGTATTCTGATGGCATTGAAGTCTCTTCACTTTCAGAATACATTTCCTCGGCGGGAGTGATTCCCCATCCACGTCAAATTTGTGGATGAGAGAATAAAGTAATTTTTTTTTTTTCGGCTGCTTTACTGAGCCTTTCCTTAAAGAAGAACTTCATTAAAACCAATGCAGAGTACAGGGGTCAGGAGTAAGTAATAAACAAAACATATGGAGTGCAGCGGTCAGGATGAGCGTCTCGTTGGGGTGTAACATATGGAGTGTAGCGGTCAGGATGAGCGTCTCGTTGGGGTGCAACATATGGAGTGTAGCGGTCAGGATGAGCGTCTCGTTGGGGTACAACATATGGAGTGTAGCGGTCAGGATGAGGGTCTCGTTTGGGTACAACATATGGAGTGTAGCGGTCAGGATGAGGGTCTCGTTGGGGTGTAACATATGGAGTGTAGCGGTCAGGATGAGCGTCTCGTTGGGGTGTAACATATGGAGTATAGCGGTCAGGATCAGCATCTCGTTGGGGTGTAACATATGTAGTGTAGCGGTCAGGATGAGCGTCTCGTTGGGGTGTAACATATGGAGTATAGCGGTCAGGATCAGCATCTCGTTGGGGTACAACATATGGAGTGTAGCGGTCAGGATGAGCGTCTCGTTTGGGTGTAACATATGGAGTGTAGCGGTCAGGATCAGCATCTCATTGGGGTGTAACATATGGAGTGTAGCGGTCAGGATGAGCGTCTCGTTTGGGTGTAACATATGGAGTGTAGCGGTCAGGATCAGCATCTCATTGGGGTGTAACATATGGAGTGTAGCGGTCAGGATGAGCGTCATGTTGGGGTGTAACATATGGAGTGTAGCGGTCAGGATGAGCGTCTCGTTGGGGTGTAACATATGGAGTGTAGCGGTCAGGATGAGCGTCTCGTTGGGGTGCAACATATGGAGTGTAGCGGTCAGGATGAGCGTCTCGTTGGGGTACAACATATGGAGTGTAGCGGTCAGGATGAGGGTCTCGTTTGGGTACAACATATGGAGTGTAGCGGTCAGGATGAGGGTCTCGTTGGGGTGTAACATATGGAGTGTAGCGGTCAGGATGAGCGTCTCGTTGGGGTGTAACATATGGAGTATAGCGGTCAGGATCAGCATCTCGTTGGGGTGTAACATATGTAGTGTAGCGGTCAGGATGAGCGTCTCGTTGGGGTGTAACATATGGAGTATAGCGGTCAGGATCAGCATCTCGTTGGGGTACAACATATGGAGTGTAGCGGTCAGGATGAGCGTCTCGTTTGGGTGTAACATATGGAGTGTAGCGGTCAGGATCAGCATCTCATTGGGGTGTAACATATGGAGTGTAGCGGTCAGGATGAGCGTCTCGTTTGGGTGTAACATATGGAGTGTAGCGGTCAGGATCAGCATCTCATTGGGGTGTAACATATGGAGTGTAGCGGTCAGGATGAGCGTCATGTTGGGGTGTAACATATGGAGTGTAGCGGTCAGGATGAGCGTCATGTTGGGGTGTAACATATGGAGTGTAGCGGTCAGGATGAGCGTCTCGTTGGGGTGCAACATATGGAGTGTAGCGGTCAGGATGAGCGTCTCGTTGGGGTACAACATATGGAGTGTAGCGGTCAGGATGAGCGTCTCGTTGGGGTGCAACATATGGAGTGTAGCGGTCAGGATGAGCGTCTCGTTGGGGTACAACATATGGAGTGTAGCGGTCAGGATGAGCGTCTCGTTGGGGTGCAACATATGGAGTGTAGTGGTCAGGATGAGCGTCTCGTTGGGGTGTAACATATGGAGTGTAGCGGTCAGGATGAGCATCTCGCTGGGGTGCAACATATGGAGTGCAGCGGTCAGGATGAGCATCTCGTTGGGGTGCAACATATGGAGTGTAGCGGTCAGGATGAGCGTCATGTTGGGGTGTAACATATGGAGTGTAGCGGTCAGGATGAGCGTCTCGTTGGGGTGCAACATATGGAGTGTAGCGGTCAGGATGAGCGTCTCGTTGGGGTACAACATATGGAGTGTAGCGGTCAGGATGAGCGTCTCGTTGGGGTGCAACATATGGAGTGTAGCGGTCAGGATGAGTGTCTCGTTGGGGTACAACATATGGAGTGTAGCGGTCAGGATGAGCGTCTCGTTGGGGTGCAACATATGGAGTGTAGCGGTCAGGATGAGCGTCTCGTTGGGGTGTAACATATGGAGTGTAGCGGTCAGGATGAGCATCTCGCTGGGGTGCAACATATGGAGTGCAGCGGTCAGGATGAGCATCTCGTTGGGGTGCAACATATGGAGTGTAGCGGTCAGGATGAGCGTCATGTTGGGGTGTAACATATGGAGTGTAGCGGTCAGGATGAGGATCTCGTTGGGGTGTAAAATTATGGAGTGTAGCGGTCAGGATGAGCGTCTCGTTGGGGTGTAACATATGGAGTGTAGCGGTCAGGATGAGCGTCTCGTTGGGGTACAACATATGGAGTGTAGCGGTCAGGATGAGCATCTCGTTGGGGTGCAACATATGGAGTGTAGCGGTCAGGATGAGCGTCATGTTGGGGTGTAACATATGGAGTGTAGCGGTCAGGATGAGCGTCTTGTTGGGGTGCAACATATGGAGTGTAGCGGTCAGGATGAGCGTCTCGTTGGGGTGCAACATATGGAGTGTAGCGGTCAGGATGAGCGTCTCGTTGGGGTGCAACATATGGAGTGTAGCGGTCAGGATGAGCGTCTCGTTGGGGTGTAACAGATGGAGTGTAGCAGTCAGGATGAGGATCTCGTTGGGGTGTAAAATTATGGAGTGTAGCGGTCAGGATGAGCGTCATGTTGGGGTGCAACATATGGAGTGTAGCAGTCAGGATGAGGATCTCGTTGGGGTGCAACATGTGGAGTGTAGCGGTCAGGATTAGGATCTCGTTGGGGTGCAACATGTGGAGTGTAGCGGTTAGGATGAGCGTCTCGTTGGGGTGTAACATGTGGAGTGTAGCGGTCAGGATGAGTGTCTCATTGGGGTGCAACATATGGAGTGTAGAGGTCAGGATGAGGATCTTGTTGGGGTGTAACATATGGAGTGTAGCAGTCAGGATGAGGGTCTCGTTGAGGTGTAACATATGGAGTGTAGCGGTCAGGATGAGCGTCTCGTTGGGGTGTAACATATGGAGTGTTGCGGTCAGGATGAGCGTCTCGTTGGGGTGTAACATATGGAGTGTAGCGGTCAGGATGAGGGTCTCGTTGGGGTGTAACATATGGAGTGTAGCAGTCAGGATGAGGGTCTCGTTGGGGTGTAACATATGGAGTGTAGCGGTCAGGATGAGCGTCTCGTTGGGGTGTAACATATGGAGTGTAGCGGTCAGGATGAGCATCTCGCTGGGGTGCAACATATGGAGTGTAGCAGTCAGGATGAGGGTCTCGTTGAGGTGTAACATATGGAGTGTAGCGGTCAGGATGAGGGTCTCGTTGGGGTGTAACATATGGAGTGTAGCGGTCAGAAGAACATGACGGTTACTGTGTAGAAGCTGAAACAAATGAAAAAGAATTCAGGTCATGCCAGGGGTTTGGGCAGGTGGCAATCAAGAGAATAATTAGGTCCAGGCAGGGGCAAGACAGGCAGCAAATGAGAGAGTATTTAGGTCCAGGCCAGGGTCAAAGGTACGCAGCAATCAGTAGAGTAGTCAGGTGTGAGCAGGGGTCTAGGCAGGTGGCAATCAAGAGATAGTCACATCCAGGCAGGGGTCAAGTAGGGTGGCAAATGAGAAAGTAGCCTGCTTTAGGTAAGGGTTGAAGGCAGACAGCAATCAAGGGAGTTGCCAGGTCTGAGCAGGAATCTAGGCAGGTGGCAATCAAGAAAGTAGTCAGGTCCGGGCAGAGGTCAAGGCAGGTGGAAAACAAGAGAATAGTCCGGTTCAGGCAAGGGTCAAAAGCAGATAACAAATGAAAAATTATTCAGGTTATGCCAGGGGTTTGGGCAGGTGGAAATCAAAAGAATAGTCAGGTCCAGACAGGGATCAAGGCGGGCAGCAAATGAGAGAGCAGGCAGGTCCAGGTAAAGGTCAAAGGCAATGGCAATCAAGAGAATAGGTAGTTATGAGTAGGGGTTCAGGCAGGTGGCAAAGAAGAGAGTCAAGTGAAGTCCAGGCAGGGGTCAAGTTAAGTGGCAAATGAGAAAGTAGTCTGCTCCATAGAGTGTCAAAGGCAGGCAGCAATCAAAAGATTAGTCAGGTCTGAGCAGGGGTCTAGGCAGGTGGAAATCAAGAGAGTAGCCAGGTTTGAGCAGGGGTCTACGCAGGTGGAAATCAAGAGAGTATCCAGGCTTGAGCAGGGGTCTAGGCAGGTAGCAATCAAGAGAGTAGTCAGGTCTGAGCAGGGGTCTAGGCAGGTGGCAATCAAGAGAGTAGTCAGGTCTAAGCAGGGGTCTAGGAAGGTGGCAGTAAAGAGAGTAGTCAGGTCTAAGCAGGGGTCTAGGAAGGTGGCAGTAAAGAGAATAGTCATGTCCAGGCGGGTGTCAAATAGGGTGGCAAATGAAAAAATAGTCTGCTTCGGGTAAGGATCAAAGGCAGGCAGCAATCAAGACAGTAGTCGGGTTTGAGCAGGGGTCTATGCAGGTAGCAATCAAGAGAATAGTAAGGTTCAGGCAGGGGTCAAGACAGGCAGAAAATGAGAGAGTATTTAGGTCCAGGCCAGAGTCAAAGGCAGATAGCAATCAGGAGATTAATCAGGTGTGAGGAGGGGTCTAGGCAGGCGGCAGTCAAGAGAAGAGTCACATCCAGGAAGGTGTCAAGTAGGGTGGCAAATGAGAACGTAGTCTGCTTCAGGTAAGGGTGGAAGGCAGGCAGCAATCAAGGGAGTAGTCAGGTCTGGGCAGGGATCTAGGCAGGTGGCAATCATGAGAGTAGTCAGGCCCAGGCAGAGGTCGAGGCAGGTGGCAGTCAAGAGTGTAGTCAGGCCCAGGCAGAGGTCGAGGCAGGCAGCAAACCAGAGAGTAGACAGATCCAGTCAAGGGTCAAAGGCAGACAGTAATTAGGAAAGTAGTCAGGTCACAACATGGGTCTAGGCAGGTGCCAGGCAAGAGAAAAGTCAGGTCCAGGAAAGGGTCAAAACAGGTGGCAAATGAGTGAAAATTTAGGTCCAGGCCAAAGTCAGAGGCAGGTGACAATCAAGAGAGTAGTCAGGTATGAGCAGGGGTCTAGGCAGGTAACAACTCAGAGAGTAGGCAGGTTCAGGCCGGGGTCAAGGCAGGTGACAATCAAGAGAGTAGTCAGGTCCAGGCAGGCAGCAAACCAGAGAGCGGGCAGGTCCAGGCAAGGGTCAAAGACAGGTAGCAGGGGGTGGAGACAAGACCAGTCACCCTGCACAAGCAGGGAGAGCAGCAGCGAGCGGTCTTTGTTACAGGACGCCTCACACTGGATGAACGCACAGATCTGGAAGAAAGACACAAAGCTCACCGAGATCCGGGGAGAGGATGCAGGACCCATCGATTTAGAAGATATTTGTTGATCCCGGATGGCTGGCAGAGAAGGAACATGAATGTCTTTTTATTTCCTGAGAATGAATTGTTCCACGTCCTAATGAATTATAATAAATAATGAAGACGGGATACAATTACAATGACTAATTGCGGTGCTGGAAATGCGCTACGGAAACATCAATCACACAATAAATATTGTGATCCAGAAAGCCGGCCGTTTTAGAAAAAATAAATAAAAACGCTTTCAAATTGTTTATGAAATAAATACCGCAACGATGTGGATCCCTGAAAATGTCACTAAACCCCCCACAGTCCAATCAGTCTGTAGATGCAGCAAAGCATGCTGGTTATACTCACTGTGGAACCTAAGGGGTTAATCCTCTGCATTGTGTAAAAAGACTGTTTGATCCTGTCTTCTCTGATCCTCCTCTTCTTCCTGTGTCTCCTATATATCTCTTGATAGAACAGAGACTGGGGGGGGGGGGTGAGCTGCACATGCTCAGTTTGGTGTGTATTGCTAGAGAGTTTTTTTGTCTCAGCACAGGCCAATCAGCACTGTCCAGACAGAGGTCAGGGGTCCTGCATCCTCCTGCAGGAGAATGAATACTCCCCCTACAAGCTGTAACCAGTGCTCTGCTGGACACTGACACAAGACTGCTATATACTGCTGATGAGAAAAGGGATTTAGCAGTTTATATTTACTAAAATAATTGCACTTCCATGTTCTGTGTACTGTGGGAGAGCGGATATAGTGAATGCGGGGTCCGGGGAGAGCCGATATAGTGAATGTGGGGTCCGGGGAGAGCGGATATAATGAATGCGTGGACCGGGGAGACCGGATATTGTGAATGCGGGGTCCGGGGAGACCGGATATTGTGAATGCGGGGTCCGGGGAGAGCGGATATAGTGAATGCGGGGTCCGGGGAGAGTGGATATAGTGAATGCGGGGTCCGGGGAGAGCGGATATAGTGAATGCAGGGTCCGGGGAGAGCGGATATAGTGAATGCGGGGTCCGGGGAGAGCGGATATAGTGAATGCAGGGTCCGGGGAGAGCGGATATAATGAATGCGGGGTCCAGGGAGAGCGGATATAGTGAATGCGGGGTCCGGGGAGAGCGGATATAGTGAATGCGGGGTCCGGGGAGAGCGGATATAGTGAATGCGGGGTCCGGGGGGAGCGGATATAGTGAATGCGGGGTCCGGGGGGAGCGGATATAGTGAATGCGGGGTCCGGGGAGAGCGGATATAGTGAATGCGGGGTCCGGGGGGAGAGCGGATATAGTGAATGCGGGGTCCGGGGAGAGCGGATATAGTGAATGCGGGGTCCGGGGAGAGCGGATATAATGAATGCGGGGTCCGGGGAGAGCGGATATAATGAATGCGTGGACCGGGGAGAGCGGATATAGTGAATGCGGGGTCCGGGGAGAGCGGATATAGTGAATGCGGGGTCCGGGGGGAGAGCGGATATAGTGAATGCGGGGTCCGGGGGGAGAGCGGATATAGTGAATGCGGGGTCCGGGGAGAGCGGATATAGTGAATGCGGGGTCCGGGGAGAGCGGATATAGTGAATGCGGGGTCCGGGGAGAGCGGATATAGTGAATGCGGGGTCCTGGGAGAGCGGATATAGTGAATGCGGGGTCCGGGGAGAGCGGATATAGTGAATGCGGGGTCCGGGGAGAGCGGATATAGTGAATGCGGGGTCCGGGGAGAGCGGATATAGTGAATGCGGGGTCCGGGGAGAGCGGATATAGTGAATGCGGGGTCCGGGGAGAGCGGATATAGTGAATGCGGGGTCCGGGGAGAGCGGATATAGTGAATGCGGGGTCCGGGGAGAGCGGATATAGTGAATGCGGGGTCCGGGGAGAGCGGATATAGTGAATGCGGGGTCCGGGGAGAGCGGATATAGTGAATGCGGGGTCCGGGGAGAGCGGATATAGTGAATGCGGGGTCCGGGGAGAGCGGATATAGTGAATGCGGGGTCCGGGGAGAGCGGATATAGTGAATGCGGGGTCCGGGGAGAGCGGATATAGTGAATGCGGGGTCCGGGGAGAGCGGATATAGTGAATGCAGGGTCCGGGGAGAGCGGATATAATGAATGCGGGGTCCAGGGAGAGAGGATACAATGAATGCGGGGTCCAGGGAGACTGGATATAGTGAATGCGGGGTCCGGGGGGAGCGGATATAGTGAATGCGGGGTCCGGGGGGAGCGGATATAGTGAATGCGGGGTCCAGGGAGAGCGGATATAGTGAATGCGGGGTCCGGGGGGAGAGCGGATATAGTGAATGCGGGGTCCGGGGAGAGCGGATATAGTGAATGCGGGGTCCGGGGAGAGCGGATATAGTGAATGCGGGGTCCGGGGAGAGCGGATATAGTGAATGCGGCGTCCGGGGAGAGCGGATATAATGAATGCGTGGACCGGGGAGAGCGGATATAGTGAATGCGGGGTCCGGGGAGAGCGGATATAATGAATGCGTGGACCGGGGAGAGCGGATATAGTGAATGCGGGGTCCGGGGAGAGCGGATATAGTGAATGCGGGGTCCGGGGAGAGCGGATATAGTGAATGCGGGGTCCGGGGGGAGAGCGGATATAGTGAATGCGGGGTCCGGGGAGAGCGGATATAGTGAATGCGGGGTCCGGGGGGAGAGCGGATATAGTGAATGCGGGGTCCGGGGAGAGCGGATATAGTGAATGCGGGGTCCGGGGAGAGCGGATATAGTGAATGCGGGGTCCGGGGAGAGCGGATATAGTGAATGCGGGGTCCGGGGAGAGCGGATATAGTGAATGCGGGGTCCGGGGAGAGCGGATATAGTGAATGCGGGGTCTGGGGGGAGAGCGGATATAGTGAATGCGGGGTCCGGGGAGAGCGGATATAGTGAATGCGGGGTCCGGGGGGAGCGGATATAGTGAATGCGGGGTCCAGGGAGAGCGGATATAGTGAATGCGGGGTCCGGGGGGAGAGCGGATATAGTGAATGCGGGGTCCGGGGAGAGCGGATATAGTGAATGCGGGGTCCGGGGAGAGCGGATATAGTGAATGCGGGGTCCGGGGAGAGCGGATATAGTGAATGCGGGGTCCGGGGAGAGCGGATATAATGAATGCGTGGACCGGGGAGAGCGGATATAGTGAATGCGGGGTCCGGGGAGAGCGGATATAGTGAATGCGGGGTCCGGGGAGAGCGGATATAGTGAATGCGGGGTCCGGGGGGAGAGCGGATATAGTGAATGCGGGGTCCGGGGAGAGCGGATATAGTGAATGCGGGGTCCGGGGGGAGAGCGGATATAGTGAATGCGGGGTCCGGGGAGAGCGGATATAGTGAATGCGGGGTCCGGGGAGAGCGGATATAATGAATGCGTGGACCGGGGAGAGCGGATATAGTGAATGCGGGGTCCGGGGAGAGCGGATATAGTGAATGCGGGGTCCGGGGAGAGCGGATATAGTGAATGCGGGGTCCGGGGAGAGCGGATATAGTGAATGCGGGGTCCGGGGAGAGCGGATATAGTGAATGAGGGGTCCGGGGAGAGCGGATATAGTGAATGCGGGGTCCGGGGGGAGAGCGGATATAGTGAATGCGGGGTCCGGGGAGAGCGGATATAGTGAATGCGGGGTCCGGGGAGAGCGGATATAGTGAATGCGGGGTCCTGGGAGAGCGGATATAGTGAATGCGGGGTCCGGGGAGAGCGGATATAGTGAATGCGGGGTCCGGGGGGAGAGCGGATATAGTGAATGCGGGGTCCGGGGAGAGCGGATATAGTGAATGCGGGGTCCGGGGGGAGAGCGGATATAGTGAATGCGGGGTCCGGGGAGAGCGGATATAGTGAATGCGGGGTCCGGGGAGAGCGGATATAGTGAATGCGGGGTCCGGGGAGAGCGGATATAGTGAATGCGGGGTCCTGGGAGAGCGGATATAGTGAATGCGGGGTCCGGGGAGAGCGGATATAGTGAATGCGGGGTCCGGGGAGAGCGGATATAGTGAATGCGGGGTCCGGGGAGAGCGGATATAGTGAATGCGGGGTCCGGGGAGAGCGGATATAGTGAATGCGGGGTCCGGGGAGAGCGGATATAGTGAATGCGGGGTCCGGGGAGAGCGGATATAGTGAATGCGGGGTCCGGGGAGAGCGGATATAGTGAATGCGGGGTCCGGGGAGAGCGGATATAGTGAATGCGGGGTCCGGGGAGAGCGGATATAGTGAATGCGGGGTCCGGGGAGAGCGGATATAGTGAATGCGGGGTCCGGGGAGAGCGGATATAGTGAATGCGGGGTCCGGGGAGAGCGGATATAGTGAATGCGGGGTCCGGGGAGAGCGGATATAGTGAATGCGGCGTCCGGGGAGAGCGGATATAATGAATGCGTGGACTGGGGAGAGCGGATATAGTGAATGCGGGGTCCGGGGAGAGCGGATATAATGAATGCGGGGTCCGGGGAGAGCGGATATAGTGAATGCGGGGTCCGGGGAGAGCGGATATAATGAATGCGTGGACCGGGGAGAGCGGATATAGTGAATGCGGGGTCCGGGGAGAGCGGATATAGTGAATGCGGGGTCCGGGGAGAGCGGATATAGTGAATGCGGGGTCCGGGGAGAGCGGATATAGTGAATGCGGGGTCCGGGGAGAGCGGATATAGTGAATGAGGGGTCCGGGGAGAGCGGATATAATGAATGCGGGGTCCGGGGGGAGAGCGGATATAGTGAATGCGGGGTCCGGGGAGAGCGGATATAGTGAATGCGGGGTCCGGGGAGAGCGGATATAGTGAATGCGGGGTCCTGGGAGAGCGGATATAGTGAATGCGGGGTCCGGGGAGAGTGGATATAGTGAATGCGGGGTCCGGGGAGAGCGGATATAGTGAATGCGGGGTCCGGGGAGAGCGGATATAGTGAATGCGGGGTCCGGGGAGAGCGGATATAGGGAATGTGGGGTCCGGGGAGAGCGGATATAGTGAATGCGGGGTCCGGGGAGAGCGGATATAGTGAATGCGGGGTCCGGGGAGAGCGGATATAGGGAATGTGGGGTCCGGGGAGAGCGGATATAGTGAATGCGGGGTCCGGGGAGAGCGGATATAGTGAATGCGGGGTCCGGGGAGAGCGGATATAGTGAATGCGGGGTCATAGGAGATGTTTTTATTTTATTATTGTTTATGCTGAAAATTCTTTTGTAATACATTTTTTTTGCACTTTTAATTGACGGTTGTATGGCACTGAAAGTCCCTGTTCAGGGGAGGAGATGGTGGTGGTCAGTGATGGCAGTTCTGATGGAGGGCTGGATTGGTGGATGTATGGTCTACCCTTCATAGTGACAGGGACCCTACGTTAGGGCCCGCTGCATTGCAGAACTCTCCTATGAACTGCTCCTGGAACATCCTTCTTGTGTGGGGTCTGGTGTAATCTGTTCAGAAGAGGAGATGGTGGGGGCCGGTAATGGTGGTCCTTGTAACAGCATATACCCAGAGACTGACGCAGTCCTCCATTTTGTTAAGAATCTCCATGTTGTCCCTCATTTTTCCCCCTTTCCTCTCTCTTAATCCAAAGGGACATACAGTTGTGTTCAAAATAATATCAGTGTGATGATAAAAGTGAATAAAGCTGCAAATCCTTCTAATCCTTTTATTTCCATCCACACAAATGCATTGGGAACACGACACATTCTATTCCAAATCACAACAGGAAGAAAAATACATCAAATTTGTGTTGTTCCTCTAAAAAAAATGGAAGAAAAGTGAATATTAGACGGTTCAAAGAAATGGCCGTGTTTGTATTCTTCTTTACAAACTCCAACATTCACTATATAACCTGAGAAATGTTTGAAGATTTTGCTTTCCTTTGAATGACTTCATGAATATTTGGTTGTAGTCGCACTGTTTCTGAGAACTGCTGTACATCTGTGTTGCATGGAGTCCCCCAACTTCTGGCCCCTGTGATCAGGTATTCCAGCCCAGGATGATTGGACCACATTCCACAGTTCTTCTCTATTTCTTGGTTTGGCCTCAGAAACGGCATTTTTGATGTCACCCCACAAGTTTTCTATTGGATGAAGATCCGGGGATTGGGCTGGCCACTCCATAACGTCCATCTTGTTGGTCTGGAACCAAGATGTTGCACGTTTACTGGTGTGTTTGGGGTCGTTGTCTTGTTGGAACACCCATTTCAAGGGCATTTCCTCTTCAGCATAAGGCAGCATGACATCTTCAAGTATTCTGATGGATTCAAACTGATCCATGATCCCTGGTATGCGATAAATAGGCCCAACACCGTAGTATGAGACACATCCCCATATCATGATGCTTGCACCACCATGCTTCACAGTCTTCACAGTGTACTGTGGCTTGAATTCAGTGTTTGGGGGTCGTCTGACAAACTGTCTCCGCCCACTAGACCCAAAAAGAAAAATCTTACTTTCATCAGTCCACAAAATGTTGCGTCATTTCTCTTTAGGCCGGTCAATGTGCTCTTTGTCAACAGTGGGACTTTGCGGGGACTTCTTGCAGATAGCTTGGCTTCACATCGGCGTCTTCTAATTGTAACAGTCCTCACAGGGAACGTCACACCTTCTTTCATCTCCCTGGAGCTGATTGTTGGCTGAGTCCTCACAGGGAACGTCACACCTTCTTTCATCTTCCTGGAGCTGATTGTTGGCTGAGTCCGCCCCATTTTGGCTATTCTTCTATCCATTCCAATGGTAGTTTTTCGCTTTCTTCCACGTCTTTCAGGTTTTGGTTGCCATTTTAAAGCATTTTCCATCATTTTAGCTGAGCAGCCGATCATTTTCAGCACTTCTTTATATGTTTTCCCCTCTCCAATCAACTTCTTAATCACGGTACGCTGTTCTTCTGAACAATATCTGGAACGACCCATTTTCCTCAGAATTTCAGAGAGAAATGCACTGTAACCAGCATGTCCAACATTTGCTGCCTTCCTTCCTTAAATAAGGGCAATCATTGCCACCTGTTTATCAAAGAATGAATGACCTCACTAATAGAACTCCACACGGCTATTATTGTGAACACGCCCCTTTCAATGAGTGATTCAATGACACAGAATCAGCAGCATGCATGTCATGACTGTTGGGTCTGTTGGATTTCTATGACTCTACTACACCTGCTAGGAAATTATTTGCCATGTAGAAATATCATTTCCACCAAAAACAGCGATCGATCCGGTTAGTGATGTCTGACTGCTATTATTTTGAACATAACTGTATGCGTGTTGGAAGGGTCACAGGCAGGCTAGAGCATGGCAGGGAGTCCAGAGCTATAGGACCCCATTGGAGCCGGGGCCTAGCTGTCCAAAGAACCTGTGCAATTTAACACCTCGTATAAGATAAGGCAAGCTTTCCCCGGAGTTCAAAGAACATTCCAAGGAAACACGACCAGATAACATTTGTTAAAATCCATTTTTCCCCTATGTCTCATATCTTGGAATATGAGAGACTTACATAAAATCTGGCCATGAGAAGATGAACAGTTTGGTAGGTCACTCGCCTTGTCTCAAATACACGGGAAAGCAGAAAAGTAGATCTCGTGAACCAGGCAGTGTATAATTTCATATTTTATATCTAATCAATCCTCAGACGTGCCTGCATAATAATTTACCCGCGGGTGGAATGTCACTTGTGCAGATGGAAAGTTATGAGCCAAAGTATGAACTATAAGAGATTTTGGCTCTAGTTTAGGTCCACACCCAGACGATCCCTCCCTACAAGGGGTATTGGTCCTTGACTTCAGAGACACCCCCTGCTAAGGAATTACAAAAATGGGATGTCAGGCCTAAGAAAGTTAAGTTGAAGACGTCTCCCATTTTAACATCAGTACCACCTGGGGAGACCTGTGCCCTTTCGCTCTGAAACTTGGATCTGCTAACCCAGGACTTTGGCAAGTACCTTAACCCTTTCACCTCTCTCTGATATCTCTTTGCTGTGCTGTTGGTCTCCGGATATTTATATATATATATCTTAGTTACATCTTTTTGTGTAAATATTTTTATTGCACCCATTTGACCTTTTAGTAATAAATCTTTCCTTCTGAAAGTGTTGAACTGTTTCTATAGCGCTTTATTGCAATTTACGAATTCCTGCCTCTAAAGAGAACGCTACTGTGTTTGTTTAACCCTCTGTATAACCGGCCTGCTGTGACCGTGTTATACAGACGATTGCCTCAACCATTATTGTGTTTTTGCTGATATCGTCGAGTTTCCTCTTTCTCTGTACAAAAAGGAGGTGGTGGCAGTGTGAAGGGTTAATTGCGTAATTAACCTGACCCAGTAACAATCGATTCAGGCTGCCGGTGCATCGATTGTGGTCCAATTAGCTTGAAAATTGTTGTGCAGGGTGCAGCTGGGTGTGGCATTGTTATGCACGTGACATTGCGGTTTTAGATCGGCTAGTCCTTCGGTCACGAGTTTGGTGAGAAGGTCTGGGGTCTGATGCCGCGATCGTGACTGTTCTGATGGAGGGCTGGATTGGTGGCTGTATGGTCTACCCTTCTTAGTGGCAGGGACCCTACGTTAGGGCCCGCTGCGTAGCAGAACTCTCCTATGAACTGCTCCTGGAACATCCTTCTGGTGTGGGGTCTGGTCTAACATGTTGGTCTCTGCCCATGATAGGGGGTTAACTCACACATTGTATGGTGTCATCATGCAAACACCAATGGTGGTTCCAACATGCTAAGGGGGCGTCCCCCCCAAAAAAGCTCCCCGTGACACCTTCATCCGAGATCCCGAAGTTGAGGAATGAAGTTTGTTTCTGATACAACAAGTACCCAGAACATTAAATATCCAATAGAAAGCCCATCACTCTCAATATTTAGCCATCTAATGCCCTCATGGCTCCAACGCCCCTTTAATGAGGAGTCTCGTGACTCCTCTTTATGGTTTCTCTTCCATTCCGGTGAAACCTGAACGCTGGTAATATCTGAGCGACGTCCTGACTTATCACATTACGAGGGAGACAAACCACAACAAAACTCCCCGGGAAGTGTCTTCTCTCCAGCCAAATGGCCAGTCCTCTGTCTCCTCAACTGACGCTCAACTGAAGCACGTTCCCGTAATCGGCGACATCAACAATCACGCCGGCTTCGCAGATAATGCCGATGGACTGAAAGGTTTTAGATGAACGCTGCTCGGGACTGTAACACAAATCCCCGCTTTTACAGAAAAAAAAAAAAAAAAAAAGATAATCTAATAGGGGAGACAGAAGCTATTTTCCTGACCAGCCAACCGTTGTTGGGAGTTAAGAATCGTAATAGCGGCTAAACGCCGGAAAATTGGAGGGGAAATGATGTCAAACGCTGAGATAAATGTGTCCTTGTTTGTGCCGGGAAGTGTCGACGCAGCAAGGCAAACTTTTAAACCCACATGGAAGATTTATTTAGAAAAAATCTGATCTATGTGGCCTATATGTACAATATATTGGCCTACCTTAATATATTTTAACACGTATTCTTAAAACATTTTAATTTTAATATATTTTCTAAAGGCATATATTTAAAAATATATATTTTTTAAATATATTCTTCAGATTTTTTTTTAACATATAAAAAAGTCATTTTAATATATATTTTTTACATATATTTAGAAAATGGAAGACATACAAGACCACTGATAATCTCCCTCCATCTGGGGCTCCACGCAAGATCTCACCCCGTGGGGTCAAAATGATCACAAGAACGGCGAGCAAAAATCCCAGGACCACACGGGGGGGACCTAGTGAATGACCTGCAGAGAGCTGGGACCAACGTAACAAAGGCTACCATCAGTAACACACTACGCCGCCAGGGACTCAGATCCTGCAGTGCCAGACGTGTCCCCCTGCTTAAGCCAGTACATGTCCGGGGCCCGTCTGAAGTTTGCTAGAGAGCATTTGGATGATCCAGAAGAGGATTGGGAGAATGTCATATGGTCAGATGAAACCAAAATAGAACTGTTTGGTAGAAACACAACTCGTCGTGTTTGGAGGAGAGAGAATGCTGAGTTGCATCCAAAGAACACCATACCTACTGTGAAGCATGGGGGTGGCAACATCATGCTTTGGGGCTGTTTCTCCACAAAGGGACCAGGATGACTGATCCATGTACAGGAGAGAATGAATGGGGCCATGTATCGTGAGATTTTGAGTGCAAACCTCCTTCCATCAGCAAGGGCATTGAAGATGAAACGTGGCTGGGTCTTCCAACATGACAATGATCCCAAACATACCGCCCGGGCAACGAAGGAGTGGCTTCATAAGAAGCATTTCAAGGTCCTGGAGTGGCCTAGCCAGTCTCCAGATCTCAACCCCATAGAAAACCTTTGGAGGGAGTTGAAAGTCCGTGTTGCCCAGCGACAGCCCCAAAACATCACTGCTCTAGAGGAGATCTGCATGGAGGAGGAGATCTGCATGGAGGATGGGCCAACATACCAGCAACAGTGTGTGCCAACCTTGTGAGGACTTCCAGGAAACGTCTGACCTCTGTCATTGCCAACAAAGGATATATAACAAAGTATTGACATGAACTTTTCATATTCACCAAATACTTATTTTCCACCATAATTTGCAAATCAATTCTTTCCAGATCAGCCAATGAGATTGTCTGGATTTGTTTTCTCATTTTGTCTCTCATAGTTGAGGTCTCCCTATGATGCCAATTACAGGCCTCTCTCATCTTTGTAAGTGGGAGAACTTGTACAATTGGTGGCTGACCAAATACTTTTTTGCCCCACTGTGTATATATATACTGTATGTTGAAATGCATTTTGAATATGTATGTATATATATAATTTTATTTTATTTTTTAATATATATTTTGAAATATATTGAATACGGCCAAAATTGTAGCATTTCAAATATATGTCAATATATTTGGGAAGAATATTTTTAAAATATATTTCAAATATATTTTTCTTCCATGTGGGTAGGGTGGAAGCTGGGAGGAGGAGCACTGCTGGGCAAGTATGGAAAAGGAAATTGAGTCCTCCTCTAAATGATGGAGCACGTGGTTGGCTCTCGCACCACTCCCTGCGCTGTCAGCCAGCCAGACGGGTCTCCCATCCTCGGACTTTTAGGGGCGGGAGAAAAAGGGTTTTTGTTCATCAATTGTCCATGAAAATATGGATGGTTGTCAACCCTGACAGCGGGAAGAGAGTCTGATCACATGGAGAGGAGACTATGAAGTCCTTGTTGACTTGACCAATATGGTCCTCGTGTCTGTGAGTCTCCTACTGACCTGCCCTCTGCTCCAGCAGACCACACATGGATGGTGTTTGATCCACGTCTTTTTTTTATTTTTTTACACATTATTATTTTCTATTATTATTAGTTTTCAGAAGAATATTGATTGCGAAAAAGAACAAAAAGCTTCATTATTGGTTTTCGGGTGGAAATTCAGAACGGAAATATTGGACGTCTGTCGTTTCCATTGTGTTCTTCCAGATCCTTGACCATTGGTGTGTGTGAGCCGGATTCCGAGACGCATCGATTTCCACAATGCCCTCCATTGATCACATTTCCTCTAGGAGTCAAGTAATAATGTGGAGGAGCCGGTCTATAACTCCTCCCACCGTCCCCCGGAGGGGACACGTCTACTGAATAGTGTACGTAGAGACGGCAAACACCTTTCTATTGCCCTCAGTCGTTTCATCGACCCTGGAAACTGGAGATAATGGACCTGTCAGTGCAAGCTCCGGTCCTCGGAATATCTTCTGAAAACACTCCGGTGAATCGGCATCTGCCCAGCTTTCCCATGTAAAACCTTCTTTTTGTTTTTTATATGATATCTTTCATTTTGTATATGTCCTTATTCTACCCCCCCCCCCCCTTAGAAGTTGCAGAAGTTTAGCACTACCCCCCCCCCCTTAGAAGTTGCAGAAGTTTAGCACTACCCCCCCCCCTTAGAAGTTGCAGAAGTTTAGCACTACCCCCCCCCCTTAGAAGTTGCAGAAGTTTAGCACTACCCCCCTCCTTAGAAGTTGCAGAAGTTTAGCACTACCCCCCCCCCCCTTAGAAGTTGCAGAAGTTTAGCACTACCCCCCCCCCTTTGAATTTGCAGAAGTTTAGCACTACCCCCCCCCCTTAGAAGTTGCAGAAGTTTAGCACTACCCCCCTCCTTAGAAGTTGCAGAAGTTTAGCACTACCCCCCCCCCCTTAGAAGTTGCAGAAGTTTAGCACTACCCCCCCCCCCCTTTGAAGTTGCAGAAGTTTAGCACTACCCCCCCCCCCTTAGAAGTTGCAGAAGTTTAGCACTACCCCCCCCCCCTTAGAAGTTGCAGAAGTTTAGCACTACCCCCCTCCTTAGAAGTTGCAGAAGTTTAGCACTACCCCCCCCCCCCCCTTAGAAGTTGCAGAAGTTTAGCACTACCCCCCCCCCTTTGAAGTTGCAGAAGTTTAGCACTACCCCCCCCCCCTTAGAAGTTGCAGAAGTTTAGCACTACCCCCCCCCCTTAGAAGTTGCAGAAGTTTAGCACTACCCCCCCCCCTTAGAAGTTGCAGAAGTTTAGCACTACCCCCCCCCCTTAGAAGTTGCAGAAGTTTAGCACTACCCCCCATCCTTAGAAGTTGCAGAAGTTTAGCACTACCCCCCCCCCCTTAGAAGTTGCAGAAGTTTAGCACTACCCCCCCCCCCTTAGAAGTTGCAGAAGTTTAGCACTACCCCCCCCCCTTTGAAGTTGCAGAAGTTTAGCACTACCCCCCCCCTTAGAAGTTGCAGAAGTTTAGCACTACCCCCCCCCCTTTGAAATTGCAGAAGTTTAGCACTACCCCCCCCCCTTAGAAGTTGCAGAAGTTTAGCACTACCCCCCCCCCCCCTTAGAAGTTGCAGAAGTTTAGCACTACCCCCCCCCTTAGAAGTTGCAGAAGTTTAGCACTACCCCCCCCCCCTTAGAAGTTGCAGAAGTTTAGCACTACCCCCCCCCCCTTAGAAGTTGCAGAAGTTTAGCACTACCCCCCCCCTTTGAAGTTGCAGAAGTTTAGCACTACCCCCCCCCCTTAGAAGTTGCAGAAGTTTAGCACTACCCCCCCTTAGAAGTTGCAGAAGTTTAGCACTACCCCCCCTTAGACGTTGCAGAAGTTTTGGGGCCCCCTATAGTCCTGCACGGCCAGGCAACACGCATCTTCACATCAACTTGCACCCAGGAGACAGGAACCGGTCCCTGAGCTTTGTTTTGAAAGCTTTATTACAGGACTTGAACCGGGATAGGGTTCGGGGTGTATGGGGTTACCCAATGGAACTGTAATTCCGAGGACAACTTCCGGGAACAATATACACTTTTTTTACACAACGGTCCTCTTCTTGGAGAACCAGCCAGCATCTCCGGTTGTACCACCCCAGACCCTAGGATCCCTAATCCAGCTGTTCTGGGTGAATCCCTACGCAGGGGAACCCGTGCCTGTCACCAGGGAAGACAGTCCTGAGCAGGGCTGGATCCACCCTGTCTGATCTGGTGGTTCAGGGGGCGTAATGTCAGTAGTGGGACAGGGATGCGTGGAAACAGTATTCCCGGTTCACTCGGCACACTTCTGTACCACGGAGTCATAACCTGGAAGTAACATCTTACAGGTAGTGCAGAGATGGTGCAGGAGGAACTGGGAATGCTGTCGTTAGTTTAGGGTGATTCAACAGAACCTGTGCCCCCTCAGGTGTCCCTAACAGAGTCCCTCATTATATCAGGAGTTCTTCTCAGAGGTCCTTCTTACATTAAAGGTTCTGTAACAGTCCCTCCTTGCATCAGGTGTCCTCATCAGAGTGCCCCCTTACATCAACTGTCCCCACCAGAGTGCCCCCTTACATCAACTGTCCCCACCAGAGTGCCCCCTTACATCAACTGTCCCCATCAGGGTGCCCCCTTACATCAACTGTCCCCACCAGAGTGCCCCCTTACATCAACTGTCCTCATCAGAGTGCCCCCTTACATCAGGTGTCCTCATCAGAGTGCCCCCTTACATCAACTGTCCCCATCAGGGTGCCCCCTTACATCAACTGTCCCCACCAGAGTGCCCCCTTACATCAACTGTCCTCATCAGAGTGCCCCCTTACATCAACTGTCCCCACCAGAGTGCCCCCTTACATCAACTGTCCCCATCAGAGTGCCCCCTTACATCAACTGTCCCCACCAGAGTGCCCCCTTACATCAACTGTCCCCACCAGAGTGCCCCCTTACATCAACTGTCCTCATCAGAGTGCCCCCTTACATCAACTGTCCTCATCAGAGTGTCTCCTTGCATCAGGTGTCCTCATCAGAGTGTCCCCTTACATCAACTGTCCCCACCAGAGTGCCCCCTTACATCAACTGTCCTCATCAGAGTGCCCCCTTACATCATCTGTCCCCATCAGAGTGTCTCCTTACATCAACTGTCCCCACCAGAGTGCCCCCTTACATCAACTGTCCTCATCAGAGTGTCCCCTTACATCAACTGTCCCCACCAGAGTGCCCCCTTACATCAACTGTCCCCATCAGAGTGCCCCCTTACATCAACTGTCCTCATCAGAGTGCCCCCTTACATCAACTGTCCTTATCAGAGTGCCCCCTTACATCAACTGCCCTCATCAGAGTGCCCCCTTACATCAACTGTCCCCATCAGAGTGCCCCCTTACATCAACTGTCCCCACCAGAGTGCCCCCTTACATCAACTGTCCCCATCAGAGTGCCCCCTTACATCAACTGTCCTCATCAGAGTGCCCCCTTACATCAACTGCCCTCATCAGAGTGCCCCCTTACATCAACTGTCACCATCAGAGTGCCCCCCTTACATCAACTGTCCCCATCAGAGTGCCCCCTTACATCAACTGTCCTCATCAGAGTGCCCCCTTACATCAACTGCCCTCATCAGAGTGCCCCCTTACATCAACTGTCCTCAATTTTTTTTATTATTTATATATAATTTTTTTTTCTTACAAATTTTTTACAATTTGTTTTTTACAATTTATTAACTTTAAAAAAAAATTATTTGTTTATTTATGTATTTATTTTTCATTATTATTGCAATCACAAGGGGCCAACAAATCACCTATGTGGTAGCATGGGCTGGTGATAGGTCCTCTATTAGACCCCCGGAGTCTCCCCTGCCCTCCCACACTAGCCGAGCAAATGAAAAGCCGTGCCCCTAAAGGGGATGTAACGTACGCCGCTTCCGGGGTCACAGGAAAGGATGGGGGAAGGGATTTTCCTTGAGTTCCTCCTGCTCTCATTAGGCAAGCCATTATCCGTGATCCTGGGCTACATGGACAAACAGGAGAGCCTAGTTACCACCATGGGTGCCACCAGCGGAGGGCAGGGGGCACACTTTGGGAGCCCCATAATAGTGCTCTTAAAAAAAAAAAAAAAGCACCTTTTTGCTTAAAAAATCCCACCCAAAAAATGCTCAGGAGCTTCTTTGGTACATTGGTCGAGCCTAGGAAAGTCTGTTGAAACGAACGGGCAACCCTACTCAGTCCCATGAAAAATGTCTAAAAAAAATGTGCGATTGTGAAATGTGAAATGAGATCACCGCGAGGTTGGGATTCACCTCTCCCGCGGGTCCTTGGGGAACCTTGAGGTTCCTCATTTTCGAAGACCTTGGCGAATTTATGTCGGAATTCACCATAGAAGCCCATTGCTAGCCCTTTGCATTTAGGTCACCAGGATCAGTAAGGGGCACCAGGATCAGTAAGGGGCACCAGGATCAGTAAGGGGCACCAGGATCAGTAAGGGGGTTCATGAAAAAGTCCACCTCCCCCCTTGCTATAAAATGATGGGTTTCCAACAGCCATGTTGCCTCCTCCGCTAACGTTTTGTATGACCTTATGAGAATTACTAGTGGTGAGTAGGAAAATTTGGGACATCCCAAGGCCATGAACTGGAGGTCGAGAGCTGTCTCTGCCATCTGGTATGTAAATGTGTTCGAAAAGCCGCGCTACCATACAGGGGCGGGGCATTTGTCAGGATTAGTGACTCTTTTTTACTTTACATCTGGCATTGGAAGGTTCTTGGTGTGGCGGGTGTTGGTGAGTAGACCTTTGAGTTACAAGGCTTGACTCCAAAGGTGGACAACCTATGGTCATGGGACTGTTGGCCTAACCTTTTGATACTGCCTACTCTTCCCGTCTTGTTTTCCATGCAGGAGCAAGAGGGATTGAAATTAGTCTTCCACCAAACCCCTAAAAATTTTGAGTTGGGTCCCTGTCGGGCTTGTTGTATATTGCCACAGTTCAGTTGCAATCAGAGGCGGACTGACCATTTGGAAACTCGGGCACTGCCCGAGGGCCCGGGGTCAGTAGGGGGCCCCATGAGATGCCCCTGGTACCTTTTTCATAGGCTTTTTGGAGTTTGGGCAAGGACACAGGGGCCCCATGATCCCCTAAAATACCCCAGCTCCTCTGACATAACCACTTTGGAGGAGGAAGATGTGGAGGAGGAAAAGGAGGAGGATGAGTAGAAGGAGAAGAAGATGAAGGTGGAGGAAGGAGAGGGAGGAGGAGGAAATGCTGAAGGAGCAAGGCAGGAGGAGTAGAGAGAGAAGAAGATGGGATCTGCCACTCTGGGGCAGTTTAGGCCAGGCCTCTCGAATAATATACTCTAGTTTCTATTTCAAGATCACACCTGCCTGGCCTCTCCCTCCTATATTTCATGTTAACCAATCTGCATACATTCTGTCCATCCACTGAACACTGTTTGTGGCTACTGTCTCTCAGATATTACCCTCTAGTTTCTCTCCCCTCTCTCTTTCCTCTCTTTCCCCTCTCTCTCCTCCCTCTCCCTCCCCCCCCCTCTCTCTCTCTCTCTTTCTCTCTTCCTTCTCTCTCTCTTCCCCCACTCTCTCTCCTCTCTTCCCCCTCTCCCCCCCCTCCCTTCCCTCTCTCTTCTCTTTCTCTCTCCCCTCTCTCTTCTCTTTCTCTCTTCCCTCCTCTCTTCCCTCCCTCATATTTTGAAGTAACCAAGCTGCTAACATAATGTTAAGCCACTGAACAATATATGTGGCTGTTGTATCTCAGACAATACACACTAATCTTTACTTCAAGATAAAATCTGACTTATCCATCCATCTTATATTGCAGCCTAACCAAGCTGCTTTCATTCTGCCAGCCACTGTACATTATTTGCGGCTATTGTCTCTCAAATAATTCACTCTAATCTCTGTTTCACGATTAAACCTGCCTCGCCTATCCATCCTATGTTGCAGCCTAACCAAGCTGCTTACATACTGCCCGCCACTGTACATTATTTGTGGCTATTGTATCTCAAATAATTCTCCAAGCTGCTTACACACTGCCTGCCACTGTACAATATTTGCGGCTATTGTCTCTCAAATAATTCACTCTAATCTCTGTTTCACGATGAAAAGTTCCTCGCCTATCCATCCTTTGTTGCAGCCTAACCAAGCTGCTTACACACTGCCCGCCACTGTACATTATTTGAGGCTATTGTCTCTCAAATAATTCACTCTATTCTCTGTTTCACGATGAAAAGTTCCTCGCCTATCCATCCTTTGTTGCAGCCTAACCAAGCTGCTTACACACTGCCCGCCACTGTACATTATTTGAGGCTATTGTCTCTCAAATAATTCACTCTAATCTCTGTTTCACGATGAAAAGTGCCTCGCCTATCCATCCTATGTTGCAGCCTAACCAAGCTACTTACATACTGCCCACCACTGTACAATATTTGTGGCTATTGTATCTCAAATAATTCTCCAAGCTGCTTACACACTGCCCGCCACTGTACAATATTTGCGGCTATTGTCTCTCAAATAATTCACTCTAATCTCTGTTTCACGATGAAAAGTGCCTCGCCTATCCATCCTATGTTGCAGCCTAACCAAGCTGCTTACACAATGCCTGCCACTGTACATTATTTGCGGCTATTGTATCTCAAATAATTCTCAAAGCTGCTTACACACTGCCTGCCAATGTACAATATTTGCGGCTATTGTCGTTTAAATAATTCACTCTAATCTCTGTTTCACGATGAAAAGTGCCTCGCCTATCCATCCTATGTTGCAGCCTAACCAAGCTGCTTACATACTGCCTGCCACTGTACATTATTTGCGGCTATTGTATCTCAAATAATTCACCAAGCTGCTTAGACACTGCCCACCACTGTAGCTATTCTCTCTCTCTCATTTCTCTTTCTATTTGATACTATCTTGTTTTTAGCCAATTTCTACCAAAAAAAAGCCTGAATTCTATTTTTTTTAAATATTTGTGGATTAATTGGGGATACAGGGATGTCAAGGGGTTCATAGAATGTGGGGTTGTGGTTTTGAAGTGTTTTTGTGCACTCTGTTTTGACATTTTGTTATACTTTTAGGGCAATGCAGTGTGGTACTGCAAAAAAAGAACCTGGCAAACTCTACTTTTTAAGACATACCGAAGTTCCACGGGACTTTCAAGAGATATATAATGCATTAGATATAAACCAACAGATAATTATTTTTTTAAATTCTAAAAAAGGATTGCATGCTATTACATCATTTTCACTTTTATATCTCAGAATACAATGACCTCCAGTGGTCTTGAGCACTTCCAAGTGATCCATAAATCACCGACAAGTACGGGGTTAGCCTGTAACTTTCCAGTTGGAGGTAATAAATAACTTTTGTTAATGCGCTCGGTCAACTGGCAACATACCATTCAACCAAGCATCACCACATGGGGGGGAGGGGCCGCAGGGGGTATGGTGAACATCAACCGGCCTTAGTAAGTAAAACCTCAGTAAGCATCCGTAAGGAGATTATGATTTGGATATTTATCGGACTGCAGATTAGATTGATTCAGACTTGATATTGACACCCAACCAGACCCAGTAGATGTCCAACATTAGGCCCAAGAAGTGTCGTTTAACCTCCCCCAAGAAGAATTGTTGTCCCAATCAACCAAGAGAAGGGGCTGGGGCTCTGCCTGTCTTCCCCTTCACATATGCAACATGCAGTCGCTGTAGGTGAAGGCACAATTGCGTATCATTGTTATTAGTGGGAGGAATAGTGCCCCATCATTGGTGTCAGTGGGAGGAATAGTGCCCCATCATTGGTGTCAGTGGGAGGAATAGTGCCCCATCATTGGTGTCAGTAGAGGGAATAGTGCTCCATCATTGGTGTCAGTGGGAGGAACAGTATTCCATCAGCGGGAGGAATAGTGCCCCATCATTGGTGTCAGTGGGAGGAATAGTGCCCCATCATTGGTATCAGTGGGAGGAATAGTGCCCCATCATTGGTGTCAGTGGGAGTAATAGTGCCCCATCATTGGTATCAGTGGGAGGAATAGTGCCCCATCATTGGTGTCAGTGGGAGGAATAGTGCCCCATCATTGGTATCAGTGGGAGGAATAGTGCCCTATTGTTGGTATCAGCGGAGGGAATAGTGCTCCATCATTGGTGTCAGTGGGAGGAATAGTGCCCCATCATTGGTGTCAGTGGGAGGAATAGTGCCCCATCATTGGTGTCAGTGGAAGGAATAGTGCCCCATCATTGGTGTCAGTGGGAGGAATAGTGCCCCATCATTGGTGTCAGTGGGAGGAATAGTGCCTCATCGTTGGTGTCAGTGGGAAGAATAGTGCCCCATCATTGGTGTCAGTGGGGGGAATAGTGCCCCATCATTGGTGTCAGTGGGGGGAATAGTGCCCCATCATTGGTGTCAGTGGGGGGAATAGTGCCCCATCATTGGTGTCAGTGGGAGGAATAGTGCCCCACCGTTGGTATCAGTGGGAGGAATAGTGCCCCATCGTTGGTGTCAGTGGGAAGAATAGTGCCCCATCATTGGTGTCAGTGGGAGGAATAGTGCCCCATCATTGGTATCAGTGGGAGGAATAGTGCCCTATCGTTGGTATCAGCGGAGGGAATAGCACTCCATCAAGGGTGTCAGTGGCAGGGAATAGTGCTCCAGGAGCCGAATACAGGCAAGATAAGGACCACATTCAGCCCCCAACCCGACAAGCCAGCAGGTGTCTAATATTTAGCACAAGAATTGCCACTCAGCTTCCCCCAAGAAAAAAGGGGTAAGACATCCCGAGTAAACCATGCATGTGTGCAGGCCAAACTCTCAAAAATGTACCCACAGATGACAAGCTTCGTAGATCAGCCATGGCCACCAGCAGACGTTCCTCATTCTCCCCATCGGTTAGACGCAGGTGGCCATGGCTGACACACTTAATCTGAAGAGCTGATCATGTGACGTCACCCACGGTGCCCGTATGGTGGGCATGGCACGCTCGTATTTGGAGATATAGGCAGAGTCCCAGCACCTGAGCTTGTTTGAAGACAACTTCTTGCCCCCCGTCCTCCTTGCTGGAGCCTAAGAGGATGTTCTTGGGGCAATTTTTGGACATCTACTGGCCCTGGTTGGGTGTCAATATCAGTCCTGAACCCATCTTTGGCTGGTCTGTAGCCTGACAAATGTCCAAACGTGGTTACTTACTGCAGTTTCATTTATGGAACATAAATATGGCCGTCTGAAGACTTCTTCATCCCCTGCAGCCCCTCCTCTACATGTAGGAGCGTGGTTGGGTCTGTATGCGCACTGCTGACCAAACACAACAAACAAAGTTATTTATTACCTCCTTCCTCCCGAAGATGCAAATTTAATAGCTGGGAATCACGGTCAGAAGTGGTCTCCTCAAGTGTCGGCTGGAAAATTGAATGTCAACCGGATTTGTCGGTGATATATGGATAGTTTGCATGAGCCGGGGGAGGAGGAGGTGTCTGAGACGGTTGGAGGTCGGTGCACAAAAGAAAAGAAAAGAAAAGAAAGAACTTCATTATAGCACACAATCCCTGGCATTCGGATTTTCTTCAAGAGCGGTAAAAGTCTACAGATACTTAACCCATTGACCACCAAGGTACAAGATACACATCCTGGTCTTCAAGGGGCTAAAACAAGCTGAGAACCCATAATCGGCGTTCAAGGTAGAAGGGACATCCAAATGTTCAAAATGATTCTTTGTTGATGAGTTAATGGCACCCATGGAACCATGGGACACCATATTGCCAAAAGTATTGGGCCGCCGGCCTTTCCGCGTACATGACCTTTAATGGCCCCCCAGTCTTAGTCCGTAGGGTTCAATATTGGGCCGCCGGCCTTTCCACACACATGACCTTTAATGGCCTCCCAGTCTTAGTCCGTAAGGTTCAATATTGAGTTGGCCCCGCCCTTTCCAAGCACATGACCTTTAATGGCCCCCCAGTCTTAGTCCGTAGGGTTCAATATTGAGTTGGCCCCGCCCTTTCCAAGCACATGACCTTTAATGGCCCCCCAGTCTTAGTCCGTAGGGTTCAATATTGAGTTGGCCCCGCCCTTTCCAAGCACATGACCTTTAATGGCCCCCCAGTCTTAGTCCGTAGGGTTCAATATTGAGTTGGCCCCGCCCTTTGCAGCTATAACAGCTTCAACTCTTCTGGGAAGGCCGTCCACAAGGTTTAGGAGGGTGTCTATGGGAAGGTTGGACCATTCTTCCAGAAGCACATTTGTCAGGTCAGGCACTGATGTCGGGGGAGGGGGCCTGGCTCGCAGTCTCCGCTCTAATTCATCCCAAAGGTGTTCTATGGGGTTGAGGTCAGGACTCTGTGCAGGACAGTCAAGTTCCTCCACCCCAAACTGGCTCCTCCATGTCTTTATGGACCTTGCTTTGTGCACTGCTGCGCAGTCATGTTGGAACAGGAAGGGGCCTTCCCCAAACTCTTCCCACAAAGTTGGGAGCATGAAATTGTCCAAAATGTCGCCTTAAGAGTTCCCTTCACTGGAACTAGGGGGCCAAGCCCAACCCCTGAAAAACAACCCCACACCATAATCCCCCTCCACCAAACTTTTCACTTGGCACAAGGTCAGGTAAGTTCTCCTGGCAACCACCGAACCCAGACACTTCCATCGGATTGCCAAACAGAGAAGCGTGATTGATCCCTCCAGAGAACATGTCTCCTCTGCTCTGAGGTCCAGTGGCGGCGTGCTTTACACCACGGCATCCGATGCTTTGCATTGCACTTGGTGATGAAAGGCTTGGATGCAGCTGCTCGGCCATGGAAACCCATTCCATGAAGCTCTCTACGCACTGTTGTTGGGCTCATCTGAAGGACACACCAAGTTTGGAGGTCTTTAGCTATTGACTCTGCAGACAGTTGGCGACTTCTGCGCACTGTGCGCTTCAGCATGCGCTGACCCCGCCCTGTCATGTGACGTGGCCTACCACTTGGTGGCTGAGTGGCTGTTGTTCCCAGTTGCTTCCACTTTGTTATAATCCCACTAACAGTTGAGCGTGGAATATTTAGTAGCCAGGAAATGTCACGGATGGACTTATTGCACAGGTGGCCACCTATCACGGGACCACGCTTGGAGTCACTGAGCTCCTGAGAGCGACCCATTCTTTCACCAATGTTTGTAGAAGCCGTCTGCATGCCTAGGGGCTTGATTGTATACACCTGTGTCCATGGAGGGGATTGGAACACCTGAATCACATGATATGGAGGGGATTGGAACACCTGAATCACATGATATGGAGAGGATTGGAATACCTGAATCACATGATATGGAGGGGATTGGAACACCTGAATCACATGATATGAAGGGGATTGGACCACCTGAATCACATGATTGGGAGGGGATTGGAACACTGGAATCACATGATATGGAGGGGATTGGAACACCTGAATCACATGATATGGAGGGGATTGGAGCACCTGAATCACATGATATGGAGGGGATTGGAACACCTGAATCACATGATTGGGAGGGGATTGGAGCACCTGAATCACATGATATGGAGGGGATTGGAACACCTAAATCACATGATATGGAGGGGATTGGAACACCGGAATCACATGATTGGAGGGGATTGGAACACCTGAATCACATGATATGGAGGGGATTGGAGCACCTGAATCACATGATATGGAGGGGATTGGAACACCTGAATCACATGATTGGGAGGGGATTGGAGCACCTGAATCACATGATATGGAAGGGATTGGAACACCTGAATCACATGATATGGAGGGGATTGGAACACCGGAATCACATGATTGGAGGGGATTGGAACACCTGAATCACATGATTGGGAGGACCAATACTTTTGGCAATATAGTGTATGTCTAGACCATCCATTCTGAACCAAGGTGCAGTGGGACCTTGGGGTTCCTCCTAGGAGAGCCAAGGGTTCCTTGAGCTGTAGCTAACTGGCCTCCCATCTGATGGTGCCTGCATAGTTCTGGGTCCAACACCACTTGGCAGAGCCAGCGACGTGACTGCAAGGGTGGAATTCTGACCCCTTCTGTAAGGTGGGAATTCTCCCCACTCACCACCACCCAAGTGGCCTTTTCCCAACGACCCTTGATAGACAAGTCCTACTGGGGGTTCCCTAAGACCTTAGAATTATTTTGAGGGTTCTACTGGGGTATTAAAGTGGAGAAAAGCTGATCCATACTAATTGCCACCAGTAGAAGCATCAGACAAGCCAACTCTCAGGTAGAAGCGATTGGGCAACTGTGCCTGGTCACCCGCCCTTTCCTGTATGGGTTCCTCACCATGTTTTTCGTGTCTCTCTGTTCAACCGTTGGACCCCCGAGACCGGCATGGCCGGTGCCACCAGTTAGAGGGGCGAGAAACCAATGAATGTCCATTTGCTGATCTCCCTCATCTAGGAAATATTGCGTCACTTCCTGGTTCACCTCTCACTTTAGGTTCAATGTAGGGCAGGTGAGACACCAAGGGTCTAAAAGACCCCTTTTATCTCATTAAAGAGAACCTGTCACAGCAAAATACTATGACGTAGGGGACCTTTGGTCACTTATGTGATGA